>NW_027202626.1:0-188048 GCF_024711535.1 Dipodomys merriami
AGGCTGATGTTGAGAATGAGGGTGAGTGTGAGCTTAGGGTTCGGGTGAGGGTTAGGATTACAGTTAGGGTTAGGGTGAGGGTAAGGGTGAGGGATATGGTTAGGCTTAGAGTGCGGGTTTGAGTGAGGGTAAGGTTAGGGTGAGGTTTAGTTTGAGGATGAGGCTTAGGTTTAGGATGAGGGTAAGGGTTATGGTGAGGTTTAGGGTGAGGGTGTGGGTTAGGGTTATCATTAGTTTTAGGGTGAGGGATAGGGTTAGGTTTAGGGATAGGGTTAGGTTTAGGGATAGGGTGAGGTTTAGGGTTAGTGTGAGTGTTAGTGTTAGTGTGAGGATAACGGTTAGGGTGAGGGTTAGGCTTAGAGTGAGGGTTAGGGTTAGAGTGATGTTTACCGTAAGGGCGAGTCTAAGGGTGAGGGTGAGGTTTAGGTTGAGGGTGAGAGTTACGGTTAGGGTTATGGTTAGGGTGAGGCTTAGGGTTAGAGTAAGGGTGAGTGTTAGGGTTAGCGTGATATTTAAGGTGAGGGTGAGTTTTAGGGTGAGGTTTAGGGTTTGGGTTCGGGTGAAGTTCAGGGTTAGGTTTAGGGTGAGCGTTAGATTGAGTGTTAGGGTGAGGGTTAGGGTGAGAGGTATTGTTAGGGTTAGGGTGAGCGTTAGGGTTAGTGTGAGGGTTAGGGTTAGGAATAGGGTTAGGTTCAGTGTGATATAAGGGTTAGGGTGACGGTTAGTGTGATGGTGAGGGTTAGGGTTAGCGTTAGGGTTAGTGTGAGGGTTAGGGTGATTTTTTGGGTGAGGGTTAGGGTTAGGGTTAGGGTGAGGGTGAGGGTTAGGGTTAGGGTTAGGGTTAGTGTGACGGAGAGGGTTAGATTTAGGATTGGTGTTAGGGTTAGGCTGAGGGTGATGGTGAGGTTTAGGATTATGGTGAAGGTTAGGGTTGGGATTAGCATTAGGGTGAGGGTAAGGGTTAGGGTGAGGTTTAGTGTGAGGTTGAGGTTTAGTGTTAGGATTAGTGATAGTGTGAGGATTAGAGTTTGGGTAAGTGTTAAGGTGAGAGTTAGGGTGAGGGTTAGGTTTCGGGTTAGGGAAAAGGTAAGGAATAGGGTTAGGGTTAGGGTTAGGTTGAAGTTTAGGCTGACTGTTAGGTTTAGGGTTAGGGTGAAAGTTAGGTTTAGTGTGAGTGTTAGGGTTAGGGTAAGGTTTAGGTTGAGGGTAAGGTTTAGGGTGATGGTTAGGGTGAGGGTGAGGATTAGGGTTAGCATTAGGTTTAGGGTTAGGTTTAGGGTGTGGGTTAGGGTTAGGCTTTGGTTTAGGGTAAGTGTGAGGGTGAGGGTTAGGGTTAGGGTTAGTGATATTTAGGGTTAGCGTGAAGGCTATGGTGAGGGTAAGGGATAGGTTGAGGTTGAGGGTGAGGGTGAGATATTCACTTAGGTAAGGGTTAGGGTTACGGAGAGGATTAGGGTGAGGTTGAGGGTTATTTTGAGTGTTAGGGTTAGGATGAGGGTTAGGGTTAGGGTTAGGGTGAGGGTTAGGTTGAGGGTTATGTTTAGAGTGAGGGTGAGGTTTTGGTTGAGGGTGTGGTTGAGGGTGAGCTTGAGGGTTGGGGAGATTGTGAGGGTTAGGGTGTGGGTGAGGTTTCGTGTTCGGGGGAGTGTTAGGGTGACAGTGAGGGTTAGGGTTAGGGTTAGGCTTAGGGTTAGGGTTGGGGTGAGATTTAGGGTGAGGATCAGGGTTAGGATTAGGATTAGGGTTAGGGTTAGGGTGAAGCTTAGGTTGAGGGTTAGGGTTAGGGTTAGGGTTAGGGTTAGGGTTAGGGTTAGGGTTAGGGTTAGGATTAGGGTGAGGGTGAGGGTTAGGTTTAGGGATAGGGTAAGCTTTAAGTTGAGGGTGAAGGTTAGGTTTAGGATTAGGGTTAGGGTTAGGTTTAGGCTTAGGGTGAGGGTTAGGGTATGGGTGAGGATTAGGCTTAGGATGAGGGTTAGGGATACAGTGAGGGTTAGGGTCAGGGTGAAGGTTAGGGTTAGGGTTAGCGTTAGTGTGAGGGTAAGGGTTAGGATGAGGGTAAGGTGAGGGTGAGGATTAGGGTTAGGGTTAGGTTTAGGATTAGGGTGATGGTGAGGGTTAGGGTTAAGTTCAGGGTTAGGGTTAGGGTGAGGGTTAGGGTTAGGGTTAGTGTTAGGTTTAGGGTGAGGGTGAGGGTTAGGTTTATGGTTAAGTTTACTGTTAGACTGAGGGTGAGGGTGAGGGTGAGGTTGAAGGGTAGGGTTAGGTTTAGGGTTAGGGTGAGGGCTAGGGTGAGGCTGAGGGTGAGGGTTTCATTTAGGGTTAGGGTGAGGATTAGGGTGACTGTGAGTGTTAGATTTAGGATTACGTTTAGTGTTAAAGTTATGCTTATGGTGAGGGTGAGGGTTAGGTTTAGGCTGAGGGTTAGGATTAGGGTTAGCATTAGGGTGAGGCTAAGTGTTAGGGTGAGGCTTAGGGTGAGGGTGAGGGTTAGGGTTAGGGTTAGGGTTAGGATTAGTGATAGGTTGAGTATTAGGGTTTGGGTAAGGATTTAGGTGACATGTAGGGTGAGGATTAGGTTTAGGGTTAAGGTTAGGGTGAGGTTTAGGATGAGGTGTAGGTTTAGGGTTAGGGTGAGGGTTAGCTTTAGTGTGAGTGTTAGGGTCAGTGTAAGGTCTAGGGTGAGGCTGAGGGTTAGGGTGATGTTTAGGGTGAGGGTGAGGGTTAGTTGTAACATTAGGACTAGGGTAAGGATTAGGGTGAGTGTTAGGGTTAGTGTTAGGTTGAGGGTGAGGTTGAGGGTTAGGGTTAGGATGAGGGCTAGGGTAATGGTGAGGGTTAGGTTGAAGGTGAGGGTGAGGGTGAGGGTGAGGGTTTCAGTTAGGTAAATCTTAGGGTTAGGGTTAGGTTGAGCATTGGGGTATGGGTGAGTGTTAGTTTGAGCGTTAGCGTTAGGGTGAGGGTTAGGGTTAGGGTTAGGGTGAGTGTTAATGTTAGGGTGATGTTTAGGGTTCGGGTTCTGGTGAGTGTTCACGTGAGGGTGAGGGTTTGTGTTAGGGTTAGGGTTAGGGTTAGGGTTAGGGTCAGGGTTAGTGTGAGGGGAAGGGTTATTGTTAGGGTGAGGGTTAGGATTAGTGTGATGGATAGGGTTAGGGTTATGTTTAGAGTTAGTGTGAGGATAAGGCTTAGGGATAGGGTTAGGGTTAGGGTTATGGTTAGGCTGAGGGAGAGGGTGATGGTGATGCCGAGGGTGAGTTTTAAGTTTAGGATTGGTGTTAGGTTGAGGGCTAGTGTATGGGTGAGTGTGAGGGTTTCGGTTAGGTAAGTGTTAAGGTTAGGGTGAGGAATAGGGTGAGGGTGAGGGTTAGGCTTAGGGTGAGGGTTAGGGTTAAGGTGAGCCTTAGCGTGAGGGTTAGTGTTAGGGTGAGGGTTAGGGTTATGTTTAGGTTGAGGATTAGGTTTAGTGTGATATTTATGGTGAGGGTGAGTGTTAGTGTGAGGGTTAGGGTTAGGGTTAGCGTTAGGGTTAGGGTTAGGGTTAGGTTTAGGGTGAGAGTGAGTGTGAGGGTGAGGGTTAGGGTTAGCGTTAGGGTGAGGATTAGGGTTAGGGTTAGGGTTATAGTGAGGGTAATTCTTAGGATGGGGTTTAGGGTGAGGTTGAGGTTTAGGTTTAGCATAAGGGTAAGCGTGAGGGTTGGTGTGAGTGTTAGTGTTAGGGTTAGGGTTTGGATGAAGATTAGAATTAGGGTTAGGGTGAGGTTTAGGGTTAGGGTTAGGGTGAGTGTAAGAGTTAGGGTGAGGGTTAGGGTGAGGTTGAGGGTTAGGCTTATCATTAGGGTTAGATTGAGGGTGAGAGTTAGGGTGATTGTTAGGGTTAGTGTGTGTTTATTGTGAGGGTGAGTGTTAGGCTGAGGGTGAGGTTGAGGGTTAGGTTTAGGGTTAGGGTTAGGTTTAGGGTTAGGGTGAGAGTGAGGGTGAGGGCGAGGCTTAGAGTTCGGGAGCGGGTGAGGGTGAGCGTTACTGTTAGCGTTAGGGTGAGGGTGAAGTTTAGGGTGAGGGTAAATGTTAGATTGACGGCTCGGGTGACGGTGAGGGTTAGGGTGAGGGTGAGTTTGAGGGTTTCGGTTAGGTAAAAGTTAGGGTTAGGCTTATGGTGAGGATTATCGTGATTCTGAGGTTTAGGTTGTGTGTTAGCGTTATGGTGAGGGTTATGGTTAGGGTTTTGGTTAGGGTTAGGGTGAGGGTTAGTGTGAGGGTTAGGGTTAGGGGTAGGGTTAGGGTGAGGGTGAGGGTTAGTGTTAGGGTTAGGGTGAGAGTTAAGGTTAGGGTTTAGGCTAGGGTGATAGTGAGGGTTATGGTGAGGGTGATGGTGAGGGTTTCGGTTAGGTAAGGTTTAGGGTTAGGGCTATAGTGAGGATTAATGTGAGGGTGAGCGTTAGGTTGAGGGTTAGGGTAAGGGTGAGAGTTAGGGTTAGGGTTAGGGTGAGGGTCAGGGTTAGGGTGATGGTTAGGGTGCGGTTGAGGGTTAGGTTGAGGGTGAGGGTTCGGGTTAGGGTGAGGGTTGGATTAGAGTGTGTTTATGGTGAAGGTGAGTGTTAGGGTGAGGGTGAGGTTGACGGTTAGTGTTAGGGTTAGTGTTAGGGTTAGGGTTAGGGAGACAGTTAGGGTGACGGTGAGGGTTAGGTTTCGGGTGAGGGTGAGGGTGAGCGTTAGGGTTAGGGTGAGGGTGAAGGTTTCGGTTATGTAAGGGTTAGTGTTAGGGTTATGGTGAGGATTAGGGTGAGAGTGAGGGTTAGCTTGAGGGTTAGGGTTAGGGTGAGGGATAGGATGAGGGTTAGTGTGAGCGTTTGGGTTAGGGTTAGGGTGATGGTTAGGGTTAGTGTGAGGGTTAGGGTTAGGGTTAGGTTTAGGGTTACTGTGAGGATAATGGTTAGGGTGAGTGTTAGGTTGAGGGTGATGGTTAGGTTTAGCGTTAGGTTTAAGGTAAGCATTAGGGTTAGGGTGAGGGTTAGGGTCAGGGTTGGCGTTAGGGTTAGGGTTAGGTTTAGGGTGATGGTGGGGGTGAAGGGTAGGTTTAGGATTAGGATTATGGTTAGGCTGAGGGGGAGTCAGAGAGGGAGGGTGAGTTTTAGTGTTAGGTTTAGGTTTAGAATTATGGTGAGGGCTAGGGTGAGGGTGAGGGTGAGGTTGAGGGTTAGGGTTAGGGTGAGGGTTAGGGTTAGGGTTAGGGTTAGAGTGAGGGTTACGGTTAGGTTGAAGTTTAGGATGAGGCTGAGTGTTAGGGTTCTGGTGATGGTGAGGGTAAGGGTGAGTGCGAGGGTGAGAGTTAGGTTTAGGTTGTGGCTCAGGGTTAGGGCTAGGGTGAGGGTTAAGGTGAGGTTTAGGGTTAGGGTTAGGATTAGGTTGAAGGTGAGAGTGAGGGTTAGGGTTAGGGTTATGTTGAGGGTTAGGGTTAGGTTGAGGACTAGGGTGAGGGTGAGTTTTAGGGTGAGGGTTGGTTTAGAGTTAGGGTTAGGGTGAGGGTTAGGGTGAGGGGTAGTGTTAGGGTTAGGGTGAGGGTTAGGGTTAGTGTGAGGGTTTGGGTTAGAGTTAGGGTTAGTGTGAGGTTAAAGTTTAGGGTGAGGGTTAGGGTGAGTGTGAGGGTTAGGGTTATCGTTAGGGTTAGGGTGAGGCTTAGGGTAAGGGTTAGGTTTAGTGTGAGCGTTAGGTTTAGGGTTAGGGTGAGAGTTAGGTTGAGGGTACTGTTTAGCGTGAGGGTGATGGTTAGGGTGAGGGTTAGGCTTAGGGTGATATTTAGGTTGAGTTCAGGGTTACGGTGAGGATGAGGGTGAGGGTTAGGGTTAGGGTTAGGGCTCGCGTTCAGGTGAGGGTGATGTTGAGGGTTAGGTTTAGGATTAGGTTTAGGGTAAGGTGAGTGTTAGGGTGTGGGTAAGGATTCGGTTGAGGTTGAATTTTAGGTTGTGGGTGAGGGTTAGTTTTAGGGTGAGGATTAGGGTTAGGTTTAGGGTTATGATGAGGGTAAGTATTAGGGTTAGGTTTAGGTTGTGGTTGTGGTTTTGGGTTAGCGTTCGGGTTAGGGTGAGGGTTAGTGTGAGGGTTAGGGTTAGGTTTAGGTTTAGGGTGAGGGTGAGGTTTAGAGTTAGGGATAGGGGAAGCTTAGGTTTAGGGTTGCGGTGATGATAAGGATTAGGGTGAGGGTTAGGGTGAGGGTTAAGTTTAGGGTGAGAGTTCAGTTTAAGGTGAGGGCTAGGGTGAGGGTGAGGGTTAGGGTGAAGTTGACAGTGTGGGTTAGGTTTAGGGTTAATGTGAGGTTAAAGTTTAGGGTGAGGGTTAGGGTGAGGGTGAGGGTTAGGGTTCTCATTAGGGTTAGGGTGAGGGTTAGGGTTAGGGTTAGGTTTATGGTGAGGGTTAGGTTTAGGGTTAGGGTGAGAGTTAGGGTTAAGTTACTGTTTAGCGTGAGGGTGAGGGTTAGGGTGAGGGTTAGGGTTAGGGTGATGTTTAGGGTGAGATGAGGGTTAGGGTGAAGATGAAGATGAGGGTTAGGGTTAGGGTTAGCATAAGTGTGCGGATGAGGTTGATGTTCAGGTTTAGGTTTAGGATTTTGTTTAGAGTAAGGTGAGTGTTAGGGTGAAGGTAAGGATTTGGATGAGGGTAAATTTTAGGTTGTGGGTGAGGGTTAGGTTTAAGGTGAGGATTCGGGTTAGGGTTAGGTTTATGGTGAGGGTAAGTATTAGGGTGAGGTTTAGGGTGAGGTTGAGGTTTTTGGTTCGCGTAAGGGTTAGGGTGAGGGTTAGTGTAAGGGTTAGGGTTAGCTTTATGGTTAGGGTGAGAGTGAGGTTTAGAGTTAGGGTTAGGGGGAGGGTTAGGTTTAGGGTTAGGGTGATGATAAGGGTTAGGGTGAGGGTTATGGTGAGTTTGAGTGTTAGGTTTAGCATTAGGGTTAGGGTGAGAGTGAGGGTTAGGGTGAGGGTTAGGATTTGGGTTTGGTATAGGGTGAGGATTAGTGTTAGTGTGAGGGTTAGGGTTAGATTAAGTGTGAGGATAAGTGTTAGGGGGAGGTTTAAGGGGAGGGTGAGTGTGAGAGTTTCTGTTATGTAAGGGTTATGCTTAAGGTTATGGTGAGTATTAGGGTGAAGGTGGGGGTTAGGTTGAGGATTAGGGTTAGGGTGAGGGTTCGGGTGAGGGTTAGGTATAGGTTTAGGGTTAGGGTGATGGTAGGGGTGAGGGTGAGGGTTAGTGTTAGCATTAGCGTTAGGGTGAGGGTTAGGGTTACGGTTTCGCTTAGGGTAAGGTTTAGGGTGAGAGTTAGGTTTAGGGTCATGCTTAGGGTGTGGATGAGGGTTAGTGTGAGGGTGAGGGTGAGGGTGAGGGTGAGGTTGAGGATTAGGTTGAGGGTGCGGGTGAGGGTGAGGTTGAGGGTGAGGGTTAGGGTTAGGTTGAGGGTTAGGGTTAGTTTTAGGGGGAGGGGGAGGATTAGGATTAGGATTAGGGTTAGGTTTAGGGTTAGGCTGAGGGTGAGGGTGAAAATGAGAGTAAGGTTTAGGGTTAGGGTTAGGGTGAGGATTAGGGTTAGTGTGAGGGTTAGTGTGATGGTGAGGGTCAGGTGAGGGTGAGATTTAGAACGAGGGTGAGGATGAGGATGAGGGTTAGGGTTAGGATTAGGTTTAGGGTGAGTTTTAGGGTTAATGTTAGGGTTAGAGTTAGGGTTATTGTTAGAGTTACGGTTACGGTTACGAAGAGGGTGAGGGCAAGGGTTAGCATTAGGATTAGGGTTAGGGTTAGGGTTAGGGTGAGGGTGTGGTTGAGTGTTAGGGTTAGGATTAGGGTTAGGGTAAGGCTGAGGGGGAAGGGGAGGTTGCCGGTGTGGGTTAGTGTTAGGTTTAAGGTTAGGATTAGTGTGAGGGATAGGGTGAGTGTGAGGGTGAGGGAGAGGGTTAGGCTTAGAGTAGGGGAAGGGTTAGTGTGAGGTTTAGAGTGAGGGTTAGGGTGAGGGTGAGAGGTAGGTTTAGCATTAGAGTTAGGGTGAGGGTGAGAGTTAGAATGAGGGTTAGGGTGAGGGTTAGGGCTAGGGTTAGTGTTAGAGTGAGGGTGAGGTTGAGGGTGAGGGTTAGTGTTAGGATTAGGGTTACGGTTAAGGTGACCGTTAGGGTTAGGCTGCGGGTTAGGGTTCGGGTGATGAATATTGTGAGGGTGAGGGTTTGGGGGAACATGAGTGTTGCGGTGAGGGTGAGGGTTCGGGTGAGTGTGAGGTTAAGGGTGCGGTTGAGGTTTAGGGTTACGGTTAGGATGAGGGTTACGGTGAGGGTTAGGGTTAGTCTGAGAATAAGGGTTAGGGTGAGGGTTAGTTTGAGGGTGAGCGTTAGGGTTAGCGTTAGGTTTTGGGTTAGGGTTAGGTTTAGGGTGACGGTCAGGTTTAGGGTTAGTTTGAGGGTTAGGGTTAGGGTGATGTTTAAGGTGAGTTTGAGGGTTAGTGAGTGTGAGGGTGAGGGTTAGGTTAAGGGTGCGTGTGAGGGTGAGGTTGAGGGTGAGAGTTAGGGTTAGGTTAGGGTGAGGGTTAGGCTTAGGGTAAGGATGAGGTTTAGGTTCAGGGTTAAGCTGAGGGTGAGGGTGAAATTGAGGGTGAGTGTTAGGGTTCGTGTGAGTGTTAGGCTTAGTGTGAGGGTTAGGGGAAGGTGAGGGTTAGGTTGACGGGTAAGATTACGATGAGGGTTAGGGTTATGATTAGGGTGAGGATTAGCGTTAGAGTGATGTTTAGTATGAGGGTGGGGTTTACTGTTAGGGAAAGATTTAGGGTTAGGTTAAGGGTTAGGGTTAGATTTAGGGTTAATGTGAGGATAAGTGTTAGGCTGAGGATTAGGTTGATGGTGAGGTTTAGGGTTAGGATTAGGGTTAGGGTTAGGGTGAGGATGAAGGTGAGGGTGAAAGTGAAGGTGAGGGTTAGGGTTAGGGTGAGTGTTAGGGTTAGTTTGAGGGTTAGTGTGATGGTGATGGTGAGGGTGAGGGTGAGGGTTAGAATGAAGGTGAGGGTGAGGGTGATGTTTAGGGTTAGGATTAGGGTTAGGTTCAGTTATAAGGTTAGGTTTAGGGTTAAGATTAGGCTTAATGTTAGCGTTAGCCTTAGGGTGAGGGTGAGGGTGTGGGTGAAGTTTAGCGTTAGGGTTAGTGTTAAGGTTAGGGTGAGGGTGGGGTTGAGCGTTAGGGTAACGCTGAGGGGGAGGGGAGGTTGAGGGTGACGGTTAGGTTTAGGGTTAGGGTGAGGGCTAGGATGAGGTGAGGGTTAGGGTGCGGGTGAGGATGAGTGTTTCGGTTAGGTAAGGGTTAGGGTTTGGGTGCAGATTAGGTTGAGGGTGATTATTACGCTGAGGTTAGTTTTAGGGTGAGGGTTAGGGTTACGGTTAGGGTTATGGTTAGGGTGAGGGTGAGGGTGAGGGTTAGGGTTAGGGTTAGTGTGAGGGTGAGGGTGAGGGTTAGGGTTAGGGTTAGGGTGAGGGTCAGGGTGAGGGTTATGGTTAGGTTGAGGGTTAATTTTAGGGTGAGGGTTAGGGTTAGTGTTAGGGAGAGAGTTAGGGTTAGGGTGATGTTTATTGTCAGGGTGAGGGTTAGGGTGAGTGTGAGTGTGAGGGTTAGGGTTAGGGTTAGGTTTTGGGTGAGGGTGAGGGTTAGGATTAGGAATAGGGTTAGGGTTAGGGTTAGGCTGAGGTTGAGTGTCAGGGTGAGGTTGAAGTTTAGGGTTAGGATTAGCATTAGGGTTAGGGTTAGGGTGAGGGTTACGGTTAGTGTGAGGGTTATGGTTAGGATTAGGGTTAGGGTGAGGGTAAGTGTTAGGGTGAGGTTTAGGGTGAGTGTGAGGTTCAGGGTTAGGGTTAGGTTTAGGGTGAGGGTTAGGTTTTGGGTGATGTTTAGGGTGAGGGTGAGAGTTATGGTAAGGATGAGGGTTCAGATGAGAGTGAGGGTTCGGATGAGGTTGAGGTTTAGGGTGTGGGTGAGGATTAGGGTTAGGGTGAGGGTTAGCGTTAGGTTTAGGGTTAGGGTGAGGGTTAGGGAGAGGGGTAGTGTTAGGGTTAGAGTGAGGGTAAGGGTTAGGTTGAAAGTTAGGGTGAGGGGTAGGTTTAGGATTAGGATGAGGGCTAGGGTGAGGGTGAGATTTAGCTTGAGGGTGAGGGTGAGGGTAAGGTTTTCGGTTAGGTAAGGGTTAGGGTTAGGGTTCGGATGAGCTTTAGGGGAGTGTGAGGGTTAGGTTGAGGGTTAGGGTTTGGGTGAGTGTTAGGGTTAGGGTTAGGGTGAAGGTTAGCATTAGGGTGATATTTAGTATGAGGGTGAGGGTTACTGTCAGGGTAAGCCTTCAGGAAAGAGTTAAGTTTAGTGTTAGTGTTAGGATGAGGGTTAAAGTGATGGGTAGGGTTAGCGTTAGTTTTAGGGTGAGGGTTAGGGTAAGAGTGAGGGTTAGGGTTTGAGTTGGGCTGAAGTTTAGTTTTAAGGTGATGTTTAGGGTGAGGTTGAATGTAAGTGCGAGGGTGAGGGTGAGGGTGAGGGTTAGGGTCATGGGGCGGGTGAGGGTGAGGTTGAGGATGAGGATTAGGGTTAGGTTTAGGGTGAGGGTCATGGTTAGTGTTAGGGTTAGGCTGAAGTTGAGGGAGAAAGTGAGGGTGAGGTTTAGGTGCGGGTTAGGGTTAGTGTGAGAATAAGTGTGATTGTGAGGGTAAGGATGAGATTGAGGGTTAGAATTAGGGTGAGGGTGAGAATGAGGGATAGGGTTAGGATTAGGGTTAGGGTGAATTTTAGGGTTAGGGTTAGGGTTAGGGTTAGGGTTATTTTTAGGGTTAGGGTTAGGGTGAGGATGAGGGTGAGGGTTAGTTTAGGGTTAGTGTTAGCGTTAGGATGAGGGTGGGGTTGAGGGTTAGGGTTAGGATTAGGGTTACGGTTAGGGTAAGGCTGAGGGGGAACGGGAGGTTGAGGGTGAGGGTTAGGGTTACGGTTAGGGTGAGGGCTAGGTTCAGGGAGAGGGTGAGGGTGAGGGTGAGGATGAGCGTTTCATTTAGGTAAGGATTAGAGTGAGGTTTAAGCTGAGGTTAGTTTAAGGGTTAGGGTTAGGGTTAGGGTTAGGGTTATGATTGAGGATAAGGGTTAAGGTGAGGTTTAGTGTGAGGATGAGGGTTAGGTTTAGTGTTAGGGTTAGTGTGAGAGTTAGTGTGAGGGTTAGGGTTAGGGATAGGATTAGGGTGAAGGTGAGGTATAGGGTGAGGGTTAGAGTTGGGGTCAGGTTTAGGGATACATAGGGGTTAGGGTGAAGGTGAGGTATAGGGTGAGGGTTAGAGTTGGGGTCAAGTTTAGGGTGAGGGTGACAGTGAGTGTTAGGGTTTGGTTTAGGGTTAGAGTTAGGGTGAGGGTGAGGGTGAGGTTTAGGATTAGGGTTAGGATTAGGGTTAGACTGAGGGTAAAGTGGGGAGTGAAGGTGAGGGTTCCTGTTAGGATGAGGTTTAGGGTTAGGGTTAGGGTTAGGGTTATTATTAGGGTAAGAATGAGGTTTAGACTGAGGGTTAGGGTTAGGTTTAGTGTGAGGGTTAGGGTTAGGGTTAGGGTTAGGTTTAGGATGAAGGTTAGGGTTAGGTTTAGGGTTATGATAAGGGTTAGGCTGAGGGTTAGAGTTAGGGTTAGTGGGAGGATTAGGGTAAGTGTTAGGATGAGGGTAAAGGTTAGGGTGAGGGTTAGGTTGAGGGTGAGGCTTAGGTTTAAATTGATGATTAGGGTGAAAATTAGGTTTATGTTTAGCTTTAGGGTGAGTATTAGGGTGTGGGTAAGTGTTAGGGTGAGGGTTAGGTTGAGGGTGAGTGTTAGGGTTCGGGTGAGGGTAAGGGAAAGGGTGAGGGTTAGGGTGAGAGTGATGGATAGAGTGAGGTTTTGGGTTAAGTTTAAGGATAGGGTGAAGATTTGGGTTAGGGTTAGCTTTAGGGTGAGGGTTAGGCTGAGGGCTATAGCTAGGTTAAGGGTGAGGGTTAGGTTTAGGGTGTTTGTTAGGGTTAGGGTTAGGGTGTTGGTAAGTGTTAGGGTGAGGGTTAGGGTGAGTGTGAGGTTTAGGGTTAGAATTAGGTTTAGGGTTAGGTTAAGGATGAGTGTTAGGGTTAGGTTTATGGTTAGGGTTTGGGTGAGGGTGAGGTTTAGAGTTAGGGTTAGGGTGAGGGTTAGTGTTAGGGTGAGTGCTAGGGTGAGGGTGAGGGTTAGGGAGAGGGTAATGGTGAGGGTGAATTTTTTGTTAGGTAAGGGTTAAGGCTAGTTTTAGGGTGAGTATTAGGGTGAGGGTGTGGTTTAGGGTTAGGGTTAGCGTTAGGGTTAGGTTGAAGTTGCGGGTGAGGGTGAGGGTTAGGGAATGGTTTAGGATTAGGGTAAGGGTTAGCATGAGGGTTAGGGTTAAGGTAATGTTTAGTGTGAGGGTTAGGGTGAGCGTGAGTGTTCAGGTCAGAGTTAGGGTTAAGGTTACGGTTAGGGAAAGGGTTAGGGTTAGGGTTAGGTTGAGGGTGAGGGTAAGGGTTAGGGTGAGGGATAGGTTTAGGTTTAGGTTGAGCGTTAGGGTTCGGTTTAGGGTTAGTTTGCAGGTTAGGGTGAGGGTAAGGGTTAGGGTGAGGTTTAGGGTGAGGGTTAGTGTGTGTGAGAGTTAGGGTTCGCATTAGAGTTAGGGTGAGGGAGATGGTTAGTGTGAGGGTTAGGGATAGGGTGAGGATTAGGGTTAGTGTGAGGGTTAGGGTGAGGGTGAGGTGTAGGGTTAGCGTTAGGGATAGGTTGAGCGTTAGGGTGAGGGTTAGGTTTAGGGTGAGGGTGAGGATTAGGTTTAGGGTGAGGGTTAGGGTTAGGGTGATGTTTATGGTGAGCGTGAGTTTTAGGGTGAGGGTGAGGGTGAGAGTGAAGATTAGGTTTAGGGATAGGGTTAGGGTTAGGTTGAGGGTGAGGGTGAGGGTTAGGTTTAGGATTAGAGTTAGGGTTAGTGTTAGTGTGAGTGTTAGAATGAGGATGAAGGTTCGGGTGATGGTGTGCGTTAGGGTGTCGTCGAGTGTTAGGGTGAGGGTGAGGTTATGGTTTAGAATTAGGATTAGGGTTATGGTGAGATTAAGGTTTCGGGTGAGGGTTAGGGTGAGGGTTAGGGTGAGGGTGAGAGATAGGGTTAACATTAGAGGTAGGGTGAGGGTGAGGGCTAGGATGAGTGTTAGTGTGAGGTTTAGGGTGAGGGTGAGTGTTAGGGTGAGGTTTGGGGGGACGGATAGGGTTAGGGTTAGTGTGAGGTAAGGGTTACTGTGAGAGTTAGGGTCAGGGTGAGGGTTAGAGTGAGGGTTTGGGTTAAGGTTAAGGATAGGGTGAAGATTAGGGTTAGCGTTAGGTTTTGGGTGAGGGTTAGGCCGAGGGTTAGGGTTAAGGATACAGTGAGTCTTAGGTTTAGTGTGGAGGTTAGGGTTAGGGTTAGGGTGACGGTAAGGGTTAGGTTGAGGGTTAGGGTGAGTTTGAGGTTTAGGGTTATCATTAGGTTTAGGTTTAGTGTTAGGATGAGTGTTAGGGTTAGGATTAGGTTTAAGGTTAGGGTGAGGGTGAGGGGTATGGTTAGGGTTCGGTGAGGGTTAGTGTTAGTGTGAGGGCTAGGGTGATGGTGAGTTTTAGGGTGAGGGTGAGGTTTTTCGTTAGGTAAGATTTAGGGTCAGGTTCAGGGTGAGAATTAGGGTGAGGGTGTGTTTTAGTATTAGGGTTAGGGTTAGGGTGAAAGTGAGGGTGAGGGTGAGGATGAGTGTTATGATGAGGGTATTGTTAGGGTGAGGGTGTGGGTGAGTGTGAGGTTGAGGGTTAAGCTTAGTGTGAGGGTTACAGTTACGGTGATGGTTAGGGTTAGGCATAGAGTGAGGGTTAGGTTTAGGGTGATGTGTAGAGTGAGAGTGAGAGTTATGGTGAGGGTGAGTGTTCTGGTGAGATTTAGGGTTAGGGTTAGGGACAGGGATAGGGTTAGTGTGAGGGTACGTGTTAGGGTGAGGTGTAGGGTGAGGGTGGGGGTGAGCATTAGGTTTAGGGTTAGGGGTAGTCTGGGGGTCAGGGTGAGAATAAGGGTTAGGGTGAGATTTAGGGTGAGGGTGAGGGTTAGGGTTAGGATGAATGTAACGTTTAGTGTGAGGGTTAGGGTGAGGGTGAGACTTAGGGTTAGCATTAGACTTAGGTTGAGGGTGAGGGTTAGGGTTATGGTTAGGGATTCGGTGAGGATTAGGGTTAGTGTGAGGTTTAGGGTTAGGGTTAGTGTTTGGTTTAGTGGGAGGATAAGGGTTAGCATCAGGTTTAGGTTATGGGTGAGGTGTAGCGTTAGCGTTAGGGATAGTGTGAGCGTTAGGGTGAGGGTTAAGTTTAGGGTGAGGGTTAGGGTTAGGTTTAGCGTGAGGGTTAGGGTTAGGGTGATGTTTATGGTGAAGGTGAGTGTTAGGCTTAGGGAGAGGGTGAGGTTGAGGGTTAGGTTTAGGATTAGGGTTTAGGGTTATCGTTAGGGTTAGGGTGAGGGTTAGGATTAGGGTTAGGGTTAGGGTGAGGGTTAGGGTTAGGGTCACATTTAGTGTGAGGGTGAGGGTTAGGTTGAGGGTGAGGGTGAGAGTTAGGTTGAGTGTTAGGGTTCAGTTTAGGTTTAGGGTTAGGTTTGGGGTTAGGCTGAGGTTGAGGTTTTGGGTGAGGGTGAGGGTTAGGGTTAGGTTTAGGGGTGAGGGTTAGGGATAGGTTTAGGTTGAGGGTTAGGGTTAGTGTGAGGGTTAGGGTGAGGGTGAGGTTGAGGGTGAAGGTTAGGGTGAGGGTGAGGAAGAGTGTGAGGGTTTGCCTTAGGATCAGTGTTAGGGTGAGTTTTAGGATTAGGGTTAGGGTTATTGTTAGTATTAGGGTTAGGATGAAGGCTAGGGTGAACGTGAGGGTTAGGGTTAGGTTTAGGGTGAGGTTTTGGGTTAGGGTGATATTTAGGTTGAGGGTGAGAGTTAGGTTGAGGGTGAAGGTGAGGGTGAGGATTAGGCTTAGGGTGAGGGTGAGTGTGAGGCTTAGGTTTAGGATTATGGTAAGGTTTAGGGTTACAGTTAGAGTGAGAGTTAGGGTTAGGGTTAGGGTGCGGGTAAATGTTAGGTTGAGGGTTAGGGTTAGAGTGAGGGTTAGGATTAGTGTGAGTGTTAGTGTGAGGGTTAGGGTGAAGGTTAGGGTTAGAGGTAGGTTTAGGGTAAGGATTAGGGTTAGAGTGAGCGGTAGGCTTACAATGAGGGTTACGGTGAGTGTTAGGATTAGGGTTAGTGTTAGGGTGGGGGTGAGGGAAAGGGTTAGTGATAGAATTAAGGATAGGGTTCGGGTTAGGGTGAGGGTGAGGGTTCGGGTTCGGGTTAGAGTTAGGGTAAGTGTGAGGGCTAGGTTTATGGTGTGGGTTTGGGTTAGGGTAAGGGTTAGTGTGAGGGGTAGGCGTAGGGTTAGTGTGAGTGTTAGGGTTATGGTGAGGGTTAGCGTTAGATTTAGGTTGAGGATTAGGGTTACGGTGATGTTTATTGTTTGAGTGAGGGTTAGGGTTAGGGTGATTGATGAGGGTTAGGATGAGGGTGAGGGTTAGGGTTAGAGTTAGCATTAGGGTGAGTGGTATGGTGAGCGTGAGGGTTAGGATTAGGGTTAGGGTTAGATTTAGGTTTAGGGAGAGGGTAAGGCTTAGGGTGAGGGTGATGGTGAGAGTGACGGTTAGGGTGTGGCTGAAGGTTATGGTTAGTGTATGGGTTAGGTTTAGGGTTACGGTTAGGGTTAGGGTGAGGGTAAGGGTTAGGGTTAGGGTGAGATTGAGGGTGAGGTTTATGGTAAAGGTGAGGGTGAGGGCGAGAGTTAGCGTGAGGGTTAGTGTGAGGGTGAGGGTTAGGGTTATTGTTAGGTTTTGGAATAGGGTGAGGGTGAGGGAGAGTGGTAGGGTTAGGGTGAGGGTTAGGGTTAGGGTGAGGGTTATGGTTATGGATAGGTTTAGGGTTACGTTTAGGTTGAGGGTGAGAGTAAGTGTTAGGGTGAGCTTTAGGATGAGGGTGAGGGTTAAGGTTAGTGTTAGGTTTAGGATTTGGATAATGGTTAGGGTTAGTGTTAGGGTTAGGATTAGGGTGAGTGTGAGGGTTAGGATTAGGGTTAGGGTAAGGGTGAGGGTAAGGGTTAGGGTGAAGGTTTGTTTGATGGTGAGGGTTAGGGTTAGGGTTATGGTTAGGGTTACCTTTAGATTGAGGGGGAGGGGGAGGGGGAGGTAGATGGTAAGGGTTAGCGTTATGGTTAGGGTGAGGGCTAGGGGGAGGGGGAGGGTTAGTGAGAAGGTGAGGGTGAGGGTTTCATTTACCTTAGGGTTACGGTTAGGGTGAAAATTAGGTTGAGGGTGAGGGTTAAACTGAGTTTAGGGTTAGGGTGAGGGATAGGGTTAGGCTTAGGGTGATCGTTAGTGTTAGGGTGATGTTTAGGGTGAGGGTGAGTGTTCGTTAAGGCTGAGGTGAGTGTCAGGGGGAGGGTTAGTGTTAGGGTTAGGTTTAGGGTGAGGTTAGTTGTGAGGGTTAGGATTAGGAATAGGGTTAGGGTTAGAGTTAGGCTGAGGGTAAGGGTCAGGGTGAGGGTGAAGTTTAGGGTTAAGGTTAGGTTTAGGGTTAGGGTGTGTGTTATGGTTAGTGTGAGGATTACAATTAGTGTTAGGGTTAGGTTTAGGGTGAGGGTAAGAATTATGGTGAGGTTAAGGGTGAGGGTGAGTGTGAGGGCTAGGGATAGGTTTAGGCTGAGCGCTAAGGTGAGGGAGAGGGTTAATGTGAGGGTAGGGTGAGTGTTTCTTTTAGGTAAGGGTTAGGGTTATGGTGAGGATTCGCGTGAAGTTGAGGGTTAGGTTGAGGGTTACGGTTAGGGAGAGTGTTAGGGTTAGGTTTAGGGTAAGGGTTAGGGTTTGGGTGATGTTTAGGGTGAGGGTGAGGGTTAGGGTGAGGGTTCAGGTGAGGGAGAGGGTTAGGGTGTGGGTGAGGATTAGGGTTAATGTGAGGGTTAGGGTTAGTGGGGGTGAAGGTTAGGGATAAGGTTAGAATTAGGTTGAGGGTTAGGGTTAGGTTTAGTGTTAGGGTGAGAGTTAGGATGAGGGTGAGGGTTATTGTGAGGGTGAGGGTGAGGGTGAGCGTTTCGCTTAGGTAAGAGTTATTGTTAGGATTAGGATTAGGGTGAGGGTGATGGTTAAGCTGAGGTTAGGTTTAGGGTGAGGGTTAGGATTACGGTTAGGGTGAGGGTTAGGGTTAGGGTGATGTTTAGGGTGAGGTTGATGGCTAGGGTGAGGGTGAGGGTGAGGTTGAGGGTGAGGGTTAGGGTTAGTTTTAGGGTGAGGGTTAGGATTAGAAACAGGGTTAGCGTTAGTTTTGGTATGAGGGTGAGGGTCAGGGTGAGGGTGAAGATTATGATTATGGTTAGGGTAAGGGTAAAGGTTATGGTTAGTGTGAGGGTTATGGTCAGTATTAGGTTTAGGGTTAGAGTGAGGATAAGGGTTAGGGTGAGTGTGATGGTTAGGATTAGGGTTAGGGTGACGGTGAGGGTTAGGGTGAGCATGAGGGTTAGGTTTAGGGTTAGGGTTAAGGTGAGGGTTAGGGTTAGGGTTTGGATTAGGGTGAGAATTAGGGTGAGGTGTCGGGATAGGGTTAGGGTGAGGTTTAGGTTTAGAGTGAGGGTTAGGGTTAGGGTTAGGGTTAGGGTTAGTGTGAGGATAAGGGTTATGGTGAAGGTTAGGGTGAGGGTGAGGGTTAGGGTTAACGTTAGGGTTAGTGTGAGGGTTAGGGTTAGGGCTTTGGTTATGCTTTGGTTTAAGGTGAGAGTTAGGTTTAGAGTCATGTTTAGGGTGTGATTGAGGGTTAGTGTGAGGGTGAGGGTGAGGGGGAATGTGAGTGTTAGGGTGAGGGTGCGGGTGAGGGTGAGATTGAGGGTGAGGGTTAGGGTTAGTTTTAGGGTAGTGTTAGGGTTAGGTTTAGGGAGAGGGTGAGGGTTAGGGTTAGGATTAGGGTTAGGGTTAGGTTTAAGCTGAGGGTGAGGGTGAAAGTGAGGGTAAGGATTAGGGTTAAGGTTAGGGTGAGGTTTAGGGTTTGTGTGAGTGTTACTGTGATGGTGAGTGTCAGGTGAGGGTGAGGTTTAGAAAGACGGTGAGGGTGAGGGTTAGGGTTAGGATAAGGCTTAGGGTGAGTTTTATGGTTAGGGTTATGGTTACAGTTAGGGTTATTGTTAGGGTTAAGTTTAAGGTTACGAAGAGGGTGAGGGCAAGGGTTAGCATTAGGATTAGGGTTAGGGTTAGGGTGAGGTTGGGGTTGAGTGTTAGGTTTAGGATTAGGGTTAGGGTAAGGCTGAGGGGAAAGTTGAGGTTGACTGTGAGGGTGAGTGGTCAGGTTACTGTTAGGATTAGTGTGAGGGTTAGGGTGAGGGTGAGGGTGAGGGTTAGGCTTAGGTTAGGGTTAGGGTTAGGGTGAGGGTGAGGGTGAAAGTTAGGATTAGAAATAGGGTGAGTGTTACGGTTAGGCTGAGGGTGAGAGTCAGTGTGAGGGTGAAGGTTAGGGTTAGTTTTAGGGTGAGGATAAGTGTTAGGGTAAGGGTGAGGGTTAGGGTGATGTTTATTGTGAGGATGAGGATTAGGGTGAGGGTGAGTGTTCGGGTGAGGGTGAAGATTCGGGTGAGGGTGAAAGTTAGGGTGTGTTTGAGAGTTAGGTTTAGGATGAGTGTTAGGGTGATGGTGAGGGTTAGGGTGAGGGTGAGCGTTAGGTTTAGGTCTCGGGTCAGGGTGAGGGTTAGGGTTAGGGTTAGGGTTAGGGTGAGAGTTAGGTTGAGGTGTCAGGATAGTATTAGGGTGAGGGTTAGGGTTAGTGTGAGGATAAGGGTTAGGGTGAGGGTTAGGGTGAGGGTGAAAGTTAGGGTTAGCGTTAGGTTTAGGGTTAGTGTTAGGTTGATGGTTAAGTTTAGGGTTAGTTTGAGGGATAGGGTTAGGGTGATGTTTAAGGTGAGGTTGAGTGTTAGTGTGAGGGTGAGTGTGAGGGTGAGGGTTATATTGAGGGTGCATGTGAGGGTGAGGTTGAGGGTGAGGGTTAGGGTTAGGGTTAGGATTAGGTTTATTGTAAGGGTTAGGCTGAGGGTGAGGGTGAAATTGAGGGTGAGGGTTAGGGATAGGGTGAGGGTTAGGCTTAGTGTGAGGGTTAGGGAAAGGTGAGGGTTCGGTTGAGGGTTAGGTTTAGGGTGAGGGTTAGGGTTATGTTTAGGGTGAGGATTAGCGTTAGAGTGATGTTTAGTATGAGGGTGGGGGTTACTGTTAGGGTTAGCTTTAGGGAAAGGTTTAGGTTTAGGGTTAGGGTCAGGGTTACGGTGACGGGTAGGTTTAGGTTTAGGGTTCGGGTTAAGGTTAGTGTGAGTGTAATGGTTAGGGTTAGAGTTAGGGTTAGTGTGAGGATAAATGTTAGACTGAGGATTAGGTTGAGGGTGACGTTTAGGGTTAGTATTAGGGTTAGGGTTAGGGTTAGGCTGAGGCTGAGGGTGAAATTGAAGGTGAGGGTTAGGGTTAGGGTGAGTGTTAGGGTTAGTGTGATGGTTAGTGTGATGGTGATGGTGAGGGTGAGGGCGAGGGTTAGAATGAGGGTGAGGGTGATGTTTAGGTTTAGGATTAGGGTTAGGTTGAGTTTTAAGTTTAGGTTTAGGGTTAGGTTTAGACTTATTGTTAGCGTTAGCCGTAGGGTAAGGGTGATGGTGTGGGTTAGGGTTAGCGTTAGGGTTAGGGGTAGGGTGAGGGTGGGGTTGAGAGTTAGGGTTAGGATTGGGGTTAGTGTTAGGGTAAGGCTGAGGTGGAAGGGGAGGTTGAGGGTGAGGGTTAGGGTTAGGGTGAGGGCTAAGGTGAGGGTGAGGGTTAGGGTGAAGTTGAGGGTGAGAGTTTGGGTTAGTTAAGGGTTAGGGTTAGGGTGAGGATTAGTTGAGGTTGATGGTTAAGCTGACGTTAGGTTTAGGGTGAGGGTTAGGATTACTGTTAGGGTGATTGTTATGGTTAGGGTGATGTTTAGGGTAAGGGTGATGGTTAGGGTGAGGGTGAGGTTTAGGGTTAGGGTTAGTATTAGTGTGAGGGTGAGGGTGAGGGTTAGGATTAGAAATAGAGTGAGCATTAGTGTTGGGCTGAGGGTGAGGGTCAGGGTGAGCGTGAACGTTATGGTTAGGTTTAGGATTAGGTTAAGGGTTAAGGCTAGTGTGAGGGTCATGGTCAGTTTTAGGGTTAGGGTTAGGGTGAGGGTGAGTGTGAGGATCAGGATTAGGAATAGGGTTAGATTTAGGCTGAGGGTGAGGGTCAGGGTGCGGGTGAAGTTTAGGTTTAGTGTTAGGGTGAGGATAAGTGTTAGGGTGAGGGTTAAGGGGAGGGTTAGTTTTAGGGTTAGGGTTAGGGTGAGGGTTAAGGTTTGGGTGATGTTTAGGGTGAAGGTTAGGGTGAGGCTGAGGGTTCAGGTGAGCGTTTGGGTTAGGCTGAGGGTGAGGTTTAGGGTGTGGGTGAGGATTAGGTTTAGGATGAGGGTTAACGATAGGTTTAGGGTTAGTGTGAGGTTTAGGTTTAATGGTAGGGTTAGGGTTAGGGTTAGGTTTAGAGTGAGGGTTAGGGAGAGGGGAAGGGGTAGGATTAGGGTGAGGTTTTGGGTGAGTGTGAGATTTGGGGTGAGGGTGAGGGTGAGAGTTAGGGTTAGGTTTAGTGTTAGGGTTAGGGTGAGTTTGATGGTGAGGGTGAGCGTTAGGGTTAGGATTGGGTTACTGTGAGGGTAAGAGTGAGGGTTATGGTTAGGTTGAGGGTTAGTTTTAGGGTGAGGGTTAGGGTTAGTGTTAGGGTGAGTGTTAGGGTTAGGGTTTGGTTTAGGGTGAGATTTAGGGTGAGGTGTCGGGATAGGTTTAGGGTGAGGTTTAGGGTTAGTGTGAGGGCAAGGGTTAGGTTTAGGGTTAGGGTTAGTTTGAGGATAAGGGTTAGGGTGAAAGTAAGGTTGAGGGTGAGAATTAGGGTTAGCGTTAGGGTTAGGGTGAGGGTTAGTTTTAGGGTGAGGGTTAGGGTTAGGGTTAGGGTGAGGATTAGGTTTACGGTGATGTTTAGGGTGAGGTTGAGTGTTAATGTGAGAGTGAGTGTGAGTGTATGGATTAGGGTGAGCGTGTGGGTGAGGGTGAGGTTGAGCGTGAGGGTTAGCGTTAGGGTTAGGTTGAGGGTAAGTGTTAGTGTGAGGGTTAGTGTGATGGTGAGGGTCAGTTGAGGGTGAGGGTTAGAATGAGGGTGAGGGTTGGGATTAGGATTAGGTTTAGCGTGACTTTTAGGGTTAGGGTTAGGGTTAGATTTAGGTTTATTGTTAGGGTCACAGTTAGGGTTAGGGTGAGTGTGAGGGCAAGGGTTAGCGTTAGGATTATGGTTAGGGTTAGGGTGAGGGTGGTGTTGAGAGTTAGGCTTATGATTATGGTTAGATTTAGGGTAAGGCTGAGGGGGAAGAGGAGGTAGAGGGTTAGGTTTAGGGTTAGGTTTAGGGTTAGGGTGAAGTTTAGAGTGAGGTTGAGGTTTAGGGTGAGGATGAGGTTTAGGGTGAGGGTGAGGGTGAGGTTGAGCATGAGGGTTAGATTTAGGATGAGGGTGAGGGTGAGGGTTAGGGTTAGGATGAGGGTGAGGCTGAGGGTGAGGGTTATGTTTTGGGTTAGGTTGAGGGTTAGGTTTAGGGTTAGGCTTAGGGTGAGGGTTAGGCTGTAGGTAAGGTTTAGTGTGAGGGTTAGGATGAGGGTGAGGTTCACGGTTAGGGTTAGGGTAAGGGTTAGGGTGAGGGTTAGGGTGAGGGTTAGGGTTAGGGTTAGCATGAGGGTTAGTGTGAGGGTGAGGGTTAGGGTGAGTGGTAGTGTTAACTTTAGGGATAGGGTGAGGATTAAGGTTAGGGTTAGGTTTATTGTGTGGGTTAGGCTGAGGGGTAGGTTTAGGGTTAGGTTGAGTGTTAGGTTTAGTGTGAGGGTTAAGGTTAGGGTTAGGGTGAGTGTAAGGTTTAGAGTGAGGTTAAGGGTGAGGATGAGCTTTAGCTTTAGCATTAGGTTTATGGATAGGGTTAGGATGAGGGTTAGTTTTAGGGTGAGGGTGAAGTTGAGGGTGGGGGTGAGGGTTAGTGTTAGGGTTACTGTGACGGTTACTGTTAGAGTGAGGGTTAGGGTTAGTGTAAGGGTTTGGGTTAGGGTTAGGTTGAGGGTCAGGGTGAGTGTTAGGTTTAGGTTGAGGGTTAGCGTTAGCGTGAGGGTTAGGGTTAGGTTTAGGGTGAGAATTAGGGTTAGGGTGATGTTTATTGTGAGGGTGAGTGTTCAGGTGAGGGTGAGGGTTAGGGTGAGGGTGAGGGTTAGGGTGTGGTTGAGGGTTAGGGTTAGGTTGAGGGATAGGGTGACGTTGAGTGTTATGGTGAGGGTTAGGGTTAGGTTGAGAGTTAGGGTAAGAGTGAACGTTAGGGTTAGGTTTAGGGTTAGGGTGATTGTTAGGGTGAGGTGTCGGTATAGGGTTAGGGTTAGTGCGAGGGTTAGGGTTAGGTTAGGGTTAGTGTGAGGATAAGCTTTAGGCTGAGGTTTAGGGTGAGGTAAAGGTTTAGGTTTAGCGTTAGGGTTAGAGTAAGGGTTAGGGTGAGGGTTAGTGTTAGTGTGAGTGTTAGGGTTAGGGTTATGGTTAGGGTTAGGTTTAGGCTGAGGGGGAGGGGGAGGGCGAGGTGGAGGGTAAGGGTTAGGTTAAGGGTTAGGGTGAGGGTTAGGGTGAGTGTGAGGGTTAGTGTGAGGGTGGAGGTGAGGTTTTCATTTACCTTAGGGTTAGGGTTATGGTGAAGTTTAGGTTGAGGTTGAGGGTTAAGCTGAGGTTAGGGTTAGGGTGAGGGTTAGGGTTAGGCTTACGGTGAGGGTTAGGGTTAGGGTGATGTTTAGGGTGAGGGTGAGCGTTCAGTGAGGGTGAGGGTGAGGGTGAGGGTGAGGGTGTGGGTGAGGGTTAGTGTTAGGGTTAGGTTTAGTGTGAGGGTACGTATGAGGGTTAGGATTAGGAATAGGGTTAGCGTTAGTGTTAGGCTGAGGGTATGAGTTAGGGTGAGGTTATGTGTGAGGGAGAGTGTTAGGGTTAGGGATAGGTTTAGCCTGAGGGCTAGGGTGAGGAGAGGGTTAGTGTGAGGGTTAGGGTGAGGGATTCGTTTAGGTAAGGGTTAGGGTTATGGTGAGATTTAGCGTGAGGTTTAGGGTTAGGTTGAGGGTTACGGTTAGGGTGAGGGTTAGGGTTAGGTTTAGGGTAAGGATTAGGGTTTAGGTGATGTTTAGGGTGAACGTGAGTGTTAGGGTGAGGATGAGTGTTCGGGGAAGTGTGAGGGTTCCGGTGAAGGAGAGGGTTATGGTGTGGGTGAGGATTAGGGTTAGGTTGAGGGTTAGTGTTAGGGTTAGGGTTAGTGGGAGGGTGAGGGTTAGGGATAGTGTTAGAATTAGGTTGAGGGTTAGGGTTAGGGTTAGTGTTAGGGTCAGGGTTAGGGTTAGGGTGCGGGTTATTGTCAGGGTGAGGGTGAGGGTTAGGGTTAGGGTAAGTTTGAGGGTGAGTGTTAGGTTTAGAATTAGGGTTAGGTTTAGGGTTAGGTTGAGTGTTATGGTGAGGGTGAGGGTGAGGGTGAGGGTTAGGGTTAGGTTGAGATTTAGGGTGAGAATTTTGCTGAGGGTTATGGTGAAGGTAAGGGTTAGGGTGATGTATAGTGTGAGAATGAGGATTAGGGTTAGTGTTAGGGTTAGGGTAAGGGTTAGGGTGAGGCTTAGGCTTACATTTAGTTTTACGGTGAGGTTGAGGTATAGGGTGAGGATTAGCGCTATGGTGAGGGTTAGGGATAGGGTTAGATTGAGGGTGAGGGTGAGTGTTAGGTTTAGAGTTAGGGTGAGGGTGAGGGTGAGGGTTAGGAATAGGGTAAGCTTTAGGGTTAGGATGATGGTGAGGGTGACAGTAAGGGTGTGGGTTAGGGTTAGAGTGAGGGTTAGGTTTAGGGTAAGGGTTAGGGGGAGGTTTAGGGTGTGGGTAACTTTTAGGGTAAGGGTTAGGATGAGGGTAAGGGTTAGGGTTAGGGTGAGGGAAAGGGTTAGGGTGAGGGTTAGGGTGAGGTGGAGGGTTAGGCTTAGCATTAGGGTTAAGTGAAGGTGAGGTTTGGGGTTAGGGTTAAGATTAGGGATAGGGTGAGGATTAGGGTTAGGGTTAGGGTTAGGGTGAGGGTTAGGATGAGGGGTAGGGTTAGGATTAGGGTGAGGGTTAGGTTTAGTGTGAGGTTTAGGGTTAGGGTTAGGGAGAGGGATAGGTTTAGTCTGAGGGTTAGGTTTAGGGTTAGGGTGAGGGTAAGGTTTCGGGTGAGGGTTAGGCTGAGGGTGAGATTTAGGGTTAGCATTATGTTTAGGGTTAGGGTTAGGATGAGGGTTAGGGTTAGGGTGAGGGTGAGGTAGAGGGTGAGGAAGAGTGTTAGTTTTAGGTATAGTGTGTGGGTTAGTGCTAGGGTGAGGGTTAGTTTTAGGGTGAGTGTTAGGGTTAGGGTAAGGTTTAGGGTGAGGGTTAGGGTTAGGGTTGGGTTAGGTTGAGTTTCAGGGTGAAGGTCAGGGTTAGGTTGAGTCTTAGGGTTAGGGTGAGGGTTAGGGTTAGTTTTAGGGTTAGATTTAGGGTTAGGTTGATGTTTATTGTGAGGATGAGGGTTAGGGTAAGGGTTAGGTTTAGGGGTAGGGTGAGGGTTAGAATTAGGTTGAGGGTTAGGGTTAGGGTTAGTGTTACGGTGAGGGTTAGGGTTAGGGTCCGGGTTATTGTCAGGGTGAGGGTGAGGGTTAGGGTTAGGGTTAGAGTAAGTTTGAGGGTGAGGGTTAGGTTTAGGATTAGGGTTAGGTTTAGGATTAGGTTGAGCGTTATGGTGAGGGTGAGGGTTCGGGTGAGGGTTAGTGTTAGGGCAAGAATTAGGGTTAGGTTTAGGGTTAGGGTTATGGTGAAGTTAAGGGTTAGGGTGATGTATAGTGTGAGGATGAGGATTAGGGTTAGTGTTAGGGTTAGGGTGAGGGTTAGGGTGAGGCTTAGTCTTTCATTTAGTTTTAGGGTGAGGTTGATGTATAGGGTGACGGTTAGCGCTATGGTGAGGGTTAGGGATAGGGTTAGGGTGAGGGTGAGGGTGAGTGTTAGGTTTAGAGTTCAGGTGAGGGTGAGGGTGAGGGTTAGGAATATGGTAAGTATTAGGGTTAGGATGATGGTGAGGGTGACATTAAGGATGTGGGCTAGGGTTAAGGTGAGGGTTATGTTTAGGTGAGGGTTAGGGGGAGGTTTTGGGTGTGGGTAACTTTTAGGGTGAGGGTTAGGGTGATGGTAAGGGTTAGGATTAGGGTGAGGGAAAGGTTAGGTTGAGGGTTAGGGTGAGGTGGAGGGTTAGGGTTAGCATTAGGGATAGGGTGAGGGTGAGGGTTGGGGTTAGGGTTAAGATTAGGGACAGGGTGAGGATTAGGGTTAGGGTTAGGTTTAGGGTGAGGGTTAGGATTAGGTGAGGGTTTGGTTTAGTGTGAGGTTTAGTGTTAGGGTTAGGGAGAGGGATAGGTTTAGTCTGAGGGTTAGCTTTAGGGTTAGGGTGAGGGTAAGGTTTCGGGTGAGGGTTAGGCTGAGGGTGAGATTTAGGGTTAGCTTTATGTTTAGGGTTAAGGTTAGGATGAGGGTTAGGGTTAGGGTGAGGGTGAGGTAGAGAGTGAGGAAGAGTGTTAGTTTTAGGTATAGTGTCAGGGTTAGTCGTAGGGTGAGGGTTAGTTTTAGGGTGAGTGTTAGATTTAGAGTAAGGGTTAGGGTGAGGGTTAGGGGTAGGGTTGGGTTAGGGTGATTTTCAGGGTGAAGGTTAGGTTAGGTTGAGGCTTAGGGTTTGGGTGAGGGTTAGGGTTAGTGTTAGGGTGAAAGTTATGGTTAGGGTGATGTTTATTGTGAGGGTGAGGGTTAGGGTAAGGGTGAGTGTTCGGGTGAGGGTGAGGGGTCGTGTGAGAGTGAGGGATAGGGTGTGGTTGAGGCTTAGGGTTAGGGTGAAGGTTAGGGAGACGGTGAGGGTTAGGGTGAGGGTGAGGGTTATGTTTACGGTTAGGTTAGGGTGAGGGTTAGGGTTAGGGTTAGGGTTATGCTGGCAGGGTGAGGTGTCGGGATAGGGTTAGGGTAAGGGTTAGGGTTAGTTTGAGGTTTAGGGTTAGGGTTATGGTTATTGTGAGGTTAAGGATTAGGGTGAGGGTTAGGGTGATGGTGAGGTTTAGGGTTAGTGTTAGTGTTAGGGTTAGGGACAGGGTGACGGTGATGTTTAGGGTTAGGGTGTTGTTTAATGTGAGGTTTAGTGTTAGTGTGAAGGTGAGGGTGAGGGTGAGGGTTAGTCTGAGGGTGTGGGTGAGGGTGAGGTTGAGGATGAGAATTACGGTTAGGGTTAGGGTGAGGGTGAGGGTGAAAGTGAAGGTGAGGGTTAGGGTTAGGTTGTGGGTTAGGGTTAGGGTTAGGGTTAGGATGATGTTTATGCTGAGTGTTAAGGTTATGGTTAGTGTGAGGGTTAGGGTTAGTTTGCGGGTGAGGGTGAGGTTTAGGTTTAATTTTAGGGTTTGTTTTAGGGTTACGGTTAGAGTTAGAGTTAGGGTTATTGTTAGGGTTATGGTTAGGGTGAGGGTGAGGGTGAGGGTTTCGTTTAGGTAAGGGTTAGGTATAGGGTGAGAATTAGGGAGAGGGTGAGGGTTAAGCTGAGTTTAGAGTTAGGGTGAGGGTTATGGTTAAGGTTAGGGTGAAGGTTAGGGTTAGGTTGATGTTTAGGGTGAGGGTGAGGGTTAGGGTGAGGGTGTGGGTGAGGTTTAGGGTTAGTGTTAGGTTTAGGTTGAATATGTGGGTAAGCGTTAGGATTATTAATAGGCTTAGGGTTAGGGTTAATCTGAGCTTGAGGGTCAGGGTGAGGGTGAAGTGTAGGGTTAGGGTTAGGGTTAATTTGAGAGTTACAGAGAGGGGTAGGGTTAGGGTTAGTGTGAGGTTTAGGGTGAGTGTGAGGATTAGGGTGAGGGTGAGTGAGGGTTAGTGTTAGGGTTAGGGTTAGATTTAGGGTGAGTTTGAAGGTGATGGTTAGGTTTAGGATTAGGGTTAAGGTTAGGGTTAGGGTGAGTGTTAGGGTGAGGGTGAGGGTTCCGGTGAATGTTAGGGTGTGCATGAGGGTTAGGGTTATGGTGAGGATTAGGGTTAGGATTAGGGTTAGGGTTCTGGTGAGCTTAAGGATTAATGTCAGGTTTAGTGTGATGATGAGGGTTAGGGTTAGTGTTAGGGATAGGGTGAGGGTTATGGTGAGTACTAGGGTTAGGGTTAGGATGAGGGTTAGGGTTAGTGTGAGGGTTAGGGTGAGGGTGAGGTTGAAGGTGAGGGTTAGGGTGAGGATGAGTGTGAGGTTGAGGGTTAGCGTTAGGGTTAGTGTCAGGGTTAGGGTGAGGTTGGGGGTTAGGTTTAGGATTAGGGTTAGGGTTTGTGTTAGGCTGAGGCTGAGGGTGAGGGTGAGGTTGAGGGTTAGGATTAGGCTGATGTTGAGGTTGAGAATCAGGGTTAAAGTTAGGGTGAGGGTTAAGGTGAGGGCTAGGTTGAGGTTGAGGGTTAGGGTTAGGTTTAGGGTTAGGATAAGGGTTAGGCTGAGGGTTAGGGTTAGGGTTAGTGTGAGGGTTAGGTTTAGGGTTAGGGTAAGTGTTAAGGTGAGGGTAAAGTTTAGGGTGAATATTAGGGTGACGGTGAAGTTTAGGGTTTGGGTGAAGGTTAGGTTTATGGTTAGGGTTAGGGTGAGTGTTAGTGTGTGGGTAAGTGTTAGGGTGAGGGTTACGTTGAGGCTGAGGATTAGGGTTCAGTTGAGGGTAAGGATAAGGGTGAGGGTTAGGGTGAGGGTGAGGGATAAGGTGAGGGTTTGGGTTAAGGTTAAGGATAGGATAAGGATTTGGGTTAGGGTTAGGTTTAGGGTGAGGGTTAGGCTGAGGGGTAGGGTTAGGGTTAGGGTGAGGCTTAGGTTTAGTTTGAGGGTTAGTGTTAGGGTTATGGTTAGGGTTAGTGTGAGGATAAGGGTTATTGTGAGGGTTAGGGTGAGGATGAGGTGTAGGGTTAGCGTTAGTGATAGGGTGACGTTATGGTGAGGGTGAGGGTTAGGTTTACGGTTAGGATTAGGTTGAGGGTTAGGATTAGGGTTAGGGTTAGGTTGAGAATTAGTTTGAGGTGTCAGGATAGGTTTAGGGTTAGGGGTAAGGTTAGTTTGAGGTTTAGGGTTAGGGTTAGTGTGAGGATAATGGTTATGTTGAGGGTTAGGGTGAGGGTGAGGGTTAGGGTTAGCATTAGGGTTAGCGTGAGGGTTAGGGTTAAGGTGAGGGTTAGGGTTAGGGTGATGTTTAGGGTGAGGTTGAGGGTTAGTGTGAGGGTGAGGGTGAGGGTTAGGGTGAGGGTGCGGGTGAGGGTGAGGCTGAGGATGAGGGTTAGGTTTAGGGTTTGGGTCAAGATGAGGGTTAGTGTTAGGATTAGAGTTAGGGTTACAGTTAGGCTGAGGGTGAGGGTGAAAATGAGGGTGAGGGTTAGGGTTAGGGTGATGCTTAGTGTTAGTGGTAGGGTTAGTTGATGTTGAGGCTCAGAGTGGGAGTGAGGGTTAGAATGAGGGTGAGGGTGAGGGTGAGGGTTAGGGTTAGGATTAGGTTTAGGGTGAGTTTAAGGGTTAGGGTTAGGGTTAGAGTTATGGTTATTGTTAGGGTTAGGGTTAGGGTTAGGGTGAGGGTGAGGATAAGGGTTTCCCTTAGGTAAGGGTTGGGTTTAGGGTGAGGATTAGGGTGAAGGTGTGGGTTAAGCTGAGGTTAGGTTTAGGGTGAGGGTTAGGGTTAGGGTTAGGGTGAGGTCTAGGATTAGGGTGATGTTTAGGGTGAGGGTGAGGGTTAGGGTGAAGGTGAGTATTAAGGTTAGCATTAGGTTTACCATTAGGGTTAGGATGAGGGTTAGGTTTAGTGTAAGGGTGAGGGTGAGGGTGAGGGTTATGGTGAGGGTTAGTGTTAGGGTTAGTGTGACGGTTACTGTTATTGTAAGGGTTAGGTTTAGGGTGAGGTTTAGGGTTAGGGTAAGGGTTTGGTTTAGGGGTAGGGTGATGGTGAGGGTCAGGATGAGGGTTAGGATTAGTTTGAGGTTTAGGATTAGGGTGATGGTTAAGGATAGGGATAGTTTGAGTGTAAGTGTTAGGATTAGGGTTAGGGTGAGGGTGAGGGTGATGGTTAGGTTTAGGGTGAGGGTTAGGGTTAGGTTTAGGGTTAGGGTGAGTGTGAGGGTTAGAGTTAGGTTTGGGGTTAGGATAAGGGTTAGGCTGACTATTAGCCTTAAGGTTAGTGTGAGTGTTAGGTTTAGGGTTAGGGTTTTGGTTAGATTGAAGGTAAAGTTTAGGTTGAGGTTTAGGGTGAGTTTGAGGGTTAGGGTTAGGGTGAGTGTTAGGGTCAGGGTTATGTTTAGGGTTATGTTTAGGGTTAGGTTGAGGGTTCGGGTGAGGGTTAGGTTTAGGGTAAGGGTGAGGATGAGGTTTAGGATGTGGGTAACTTTTAGGGTGAGGGTTAGGGTGAGGGTGAGGTGTAGTGTTAGGATGAGGGAAAGGGTTAGGGTGAGGGTTAGGATGAGGTGGAGGGTTATGGTTAGCATTAGGGTTAGGGTGAGGGTGAGGTTGAAAGTGAAGCTGAGGGTTAGGGTTAGGGTGAGTGTTAGTGTTAGGTTAGTGTTAGGATGAGGTTTAGACTGAGTGTTAAGGTTAGGATTAGTGTGAGGGTTAGTTTGAGGGTGTGGGTGAGGGTGAGGTTTAGGATTAGTTTTAGGGTGAGTTTTAGGGTTAGGTTTAGGGTTAGAGTTAGGGTTAGTGTTAGGGTGAGCGTGAGGATGAGGGTTTCATTTAGGTAAGGGTTAGGGTTAGGGTGAGGATTAGGGTGAGGGTGAGGGTTAAGCTGAGGTTAGGTTTAGGGTGAGGGTTAGGGTTAGGTTTAGTTTTAGGTTGCATGTGAGGGTAAGTGTTAGGAATAGGAATAGGGTTAGGTTCGGGTTAGGCTGAGGTTGAGGGTCAGGGTAAGCGTGAAGGTTAGGGATAGGGTTAGTGTTAGGTTGAGAGTTATGGAGAAGGGTAGGGTTAGGGTTAGGGTGAGGTTTAGGATGAGTGTGAGGATTAAGGTGAGGGTGAGAGTGAGGGTTAGGGTTAGGGTTAGAGTTAGGGTGAGATTGAAGGTGAGGGTTAGGTTTAGGATTAGGGTTAAGGTTAGGGTTAGGGTGAGTGTTAGGTGAGGGTTCAGATTCGATTTCGGGTGAGGGTTAGGGTGTGCATGAGTTTTAGGGTTATGGTGAGGATTAGGGTTAGGATTAGCGTTAGGGTTCTGGTGAATTTAAGGATTAGGGTAAGGTTTAGTGTGAGGATGAGGGTGAGGGTTAGTGTTAGAAATAGGGTGAGGGTTACAGTGAGTGTTAGGTTTAGGGTTAGGGTTAGGGTGAGGGTGAGGTATAGGTTGAGGCTTAGGGTTAGGGTGAGGGTTAGGGATACATTTAGGGTTAGGGTGAGGGTGATGTTGAGTGTTAGGGTTAGGTTTAGTGTTAGATTTAGGGTGAGGGTGAGGGTGAGTGTTAGGATTATGGTTAGGATTAAGGTTAGGCTGAGGGTGATGTGGAGGGTTAGGGTAAGTGTTAGGGTTAGGATGATTGTTATTGTTAGGGTTAGGATTAGGGTTAGTTTTGGGTGAGGGTTAGATTTGGTTTATGTTTAGGATAAGGTTTAGGCTGAGGGTTAATGTTAGGGTTAGTGTGAGGCTTAGGTTTAGCGTTAGGGTAATTGCTAGGTTGAGAGTAAATTTTAGGGTGAATATTAGGGTGATGGTGAAGTTTAAGGTTATGGTGAGGGTTAGGTTGAAGGTTAGGTTTATGGTTCGGGTTAGAGTGAGTGTTAGGGTGTGGGTAAGAGTTAGGCTGAGGGATAGGCTGAGGGGTAGGGTTAGGGTTAGGGTGAGGCTTAGGTTTAGTGTGAGGGTTAGGGTTAGGGTTAGGGTGACAGTAAGGGTTACAGTGAGGGTTAGGGTGAGTGTGAGGTTTAGGGATAGAATTAGGTTTAGGGTTTGGGTTAGGATGAGTGTTAGGGTTAAGTTTAGGGTTAGGATTAGAATGAGGGTGAGGTTTAGGGTCAGGGTTCGTTTGAGGTTTAGTGTTAGGTGTGGGCTAGGGTGAGGGTTAAGGTTAGGGTGAGTTTTAGGTTTAGGGTTAGGGTTAAGCTGAGGGTGAGGGTCAGGGTTAGGGATAGGGTTAGGGTTAGGGTGAGGGTTAGGCTGAGGGTTAGTGTTAGGGTTAGTGTGAGGGTTAGGGTTATGGTTAGGGTTTGGGTTAGGGTGTGGTTTAGGGTTAGTTTTAGGTTTAGGCTGAGGGTTAGAGTTAGTGTCAGTGTGAGTGTTAGGTTTAGGGTTAGGGTTTGGGTTAGGTTGAGGGTAAAGTTTAGGGTGAGTGTTAGGGTGAGGGTGAGTGTTAGGGTTATGTTTAGGGTTAGGGTGAGTGTTAGGGTGAGGGTTAGATTTAGGGTTAGGCTTAGGGTGAGGGTTAGGGTGTAGGTAAGTTTTAGGGTGAGGGTTAGGAGGAGAGTGAGGTTTAGGTTTAGTGTGACTGTTAGGGTTAGGGTCATGGTGAGTTTTAGGTTTAGTGTGAGGGTTAGGGTGAGGTTGAGGGTTATTGTTAGGGTGAGGTTGAGGGTAAGGTTTATGCTGAGGCTTAGGGTGAGGATGAGGTTTATTTTTAGCATTAGGTTTACAGTTAGGGTTAGGATGAGGGTTAGGTTTAGGGTGAGGGTGAGGGTAAGGGTTAGGGTCACTGTGAGGGTTAGTGTTAGGGTGAGGGTTAGGTTTAGGGTGAGGGTTAGGTTTAGGGTAAGTGTTAGGGTTAGGGTTAGGGTTAGGGTTAAGGTGAGGGTCAGGGTGAGAGTTAGTGTTAGGTTGAGGGTTAGGGTTAAGGTAAGGGTTATGGCTAGGGTTAGGGTGAGAGTTAGGGTTAGGGTGAAGTTTAGTATAAGGTTGAGGGTTAGGGTAAGGGTGAGTGTTCGTGTGTGGGTTAGGGTTCGGGTGAGGGTTAGGGTTTGGGTGTGGTTGAGGGTTAGTGTTAGGGTGAGGGTTAGGGTGTCGGTGAGGGTTAGGGTGAGGGTGAGGGTTAAGTCTAGATGTAGGGTTAGGTTGAGGTTTAGGGTAAGGGTTATGGTTAAGGTGAGAGTTAGGGTAAGGTTTCGGGATAGGGTTAGGGTGAGGGTTAGGGTTAGTGTGGGGGTTAGTCTTAGGGTTAAGGTTAGTGTGAGGAAAAGGTTTAGGATGAGGTTTAAGGTAAGGGTGAGGGTTAGCTTTAGTGTTAGGGTTACAGTGAGGGTTAGGGTGAGGGTTAGCATTAGGGTGAGGGTTAGGTTTAGGTTTAGGGTGAGGGTTAGGGTTAGGGTGATGTTTAGGGTGAGGGTGATGTTTAATGTGAGGGTGAGGTTGAGGTTTAGGGTGAGGGTGAGGCTGAGAGTTAGAATTAGGATTACTGTTATGGTTAGGGTTAGGCTGAGTGTGAGTGTCAGCGTGAGGGTGAAGGTTAAGGTTAGGGTTAGGATTAGGGTTAGAGTGAGGGTTACAGTTAGTCTGAGTGTTATGGTTAGGGCTACAATTAGGGATAGGGTGAGGGTAAGGGTTAGGTTGAGGGTTAGGGTGAGGGTTAGAGTTAGGGTTAGGATTAGGGTGAGGGTTAGGGTTAAGGTGATATTTAGGTTGAGGTTGAGGGGTAGGGAGAGGATGATGGTTCAGTTGAGGGTGAGGGTGTGGGTGAGGGTGTGGGTCTAATTCTGGTGAGGGTGAGGGTTAGGGTGTGGTTGAAATTTAGGGTTAGGTTGATGGTTAGGGTGATGTTGAGGGTTACGATGAGTGTGAGGGTTAGGCTTAGGTTTAAGGTTAGTGTGAGGGTTAGGTTTAGTTTTAGTGTTAGGGTGAGAGTTAGGGTGAGTTGTCGGGATAGGGTTAGGGTGTGGGTTAGGGTTAGTGTGAGGGTTATGGTTAGGTTTAAGTTTAGTGTGAGGATAAAGGTTAGGGTGAGGGTTAGGGAGAGGGTGAGTGTTAGGGTTAACGTTAGGGTTATGGTGAGGGTTAGGGTTAGGGTGAGGGTTAGGATTAGGGTTAGGTTGAGGGTTAGTATTAGGGAGATGTTTAGGGTGAGCTTGAGAGTTAGTGTGAGGGTGAGGGTGAGGGTGAGGTTCAGGTTGAGTGTGAGTGTTAGGGTTAGGTTTAGGACGAGGGTGAGTGTTACTGTTAGGAGTAGGGTTAGGGATAGGTTTAGGCTGAGGGTGAGGGTGTGGGTTATGGTGAGGGTTAGGTTTAGTGTGATGGTGAGGGTCAGGGTAAGGGTGAGGCTTAGGATGAGGGTGAGGGTGTGGGTGAGGGTTAGCGTTAGGTTTAGTGTTAGGGTGAGTTTTATGGTTAGGGTTAGGGTTAGGGCTAGGGTTATGGCAATTTTTAGGGTGAGGTTTAGGGTTAGGGAGAGGGTGAGGGTGAGGTTTAGCGTTATGGTTAGTGTTAGGGTTAGGGTGAGGGTGGGGTTGAGGGTTAGGGTTAGGATTAAGGTTAGGTTTAGGGTAAGGCTGATGGGGAAGGGGAGGTTGAGGGTGAGGATTAGGGTTAGGGTTAGGTTTAGGGTGAGGGCTAGGGTGAGGGTGAGGGTTAGTGTGAGGGTGAGGGTTTCTGTTAGGTAAGGTTTAGGGTTAGGGTGAGAATTAGGGGAGGGGTAGGGTTACGGGGAGGGGGAGGTTTAGGGTTAGGATAAGGGTTGTGATGAGGGTTAGGCTGAGGGTTAGGGTTAGGGTTAGTGTGAGGGTTAGAGTTATGGTTAGGGTTACGGTTATGGTTAGGTTTAGGATTAGGGTTAGGATAAGGGTTAGGCTGAGGGTTAGGGTAAGCGTTCGTGTGAGTGTTAAGTTTAGGGTTAGGGTTTGGGTTAGGTTGAGGGTAAAGTTTAGGGTGAGGGTTAGGGTGAGGGTGAGGTTTAGGTTTAGAGTTAGGGTTAGGTTCAGGGTTAGGCTTAGGGATGTGGATAGGTTTAGGGTGAGAGTTAGTTTTAGGGTTAGGGTGAGGGTTACCGTGTGGGTCAGTGTTAGGGTGAGTGTAGGATGAGGGTGAGGGTTAGGGTTAGGGTGAAGGAAAGGTTTAGGGTGATGGTTAGGTTTAGTGTGACGGTTAGGGTTAGGGTGAGGGTGAGGTTTAGGGTTAGCATTAGGTTTAGGGTTAGGTTTAGAATGAGTTTTAGGGTGAAGGTGAGTGTGAATTTGAGGGTGAGGGAGAGTGTTAGGGTTAGGTTTAGTGTGAGTTTTAGTGTTAGGGTGATGGTTAGAGTTAGGGTGAGGGTATTGTCAGGGTGAGATTTAGGGTGAGGGTGATGGTGAGGTTTTCTCTTAGGTAAGGTTTACGGTTAGGGTTAGGGTGAGGTTTAGGGTGAGGAGGAGGGTGAGGGGGAGGGGGAGGGGGAGGGTTAGTGTTAGGATGAGGGTTAGGGTTTGGGTTAGGGTGTGGGTTAGGATGAGGGTTAGGTTTAGGGTTAGGGTTAGTGTGAGGGTTAAGGTTAGTTTGAGAGTTAGGGTTAGTTTGAGGGTTAGGTTTAGGGTGATTGTTGGTGTTAGGGTGAGGGTTAGGGTGAGGCTGAGTGTTCGTGTGAGAGTTAGGGTTAGGTTTAGGTTTATGGATAGATTTATGTTGAGGGTAAGGGTTAGGGTGAGGGTTAGGGTGAGGGTGAGGGTGAGGGTTAGGGTTAGTGTGAGGATTAGGGTTAGTGTTAAGGTTAGGGTGAGGCTGAGGTTTGGGTTAGAATTAGGGTTGGGATGAGGGTTAGGCTGAGGGTTAGGGTTAGGGCTAGTGTGAAGGTTAGGGTTACGGTTATGATGAGGGTTAGGGTAAGGGTTAGGATAAGGGTTAGGCTGAGGGTTACGGTAAGGGTTAGTGTGAGTGTTAGGTTTAGGGTTAGGGTTTGGGTTAAGTTGAGGGTAAAGTTTAGGGTGAGGGTTAGGTTGAGGTTGAGGTTTAGGGTTAGGGTGAGGGTTAGGATCAGGGTTAGGCTTAGGGTTGTGGTTAGGGTTAGGGTGAGGTTAAGGGTTAGAGGTAGTTTTAGATTTAAGGTGAGGGTTAGTTTGTGGGTAAGTGTTAGGGTGAGGTTTATGGTGAGGGTGAGGGTTAGGGTTAGGGTGATGGAAAGGTTTATGGTGAGGGTTAGGTTTAGTGTGAGGGTTAGGGTTAGGGTGAGGGTGAGGATTAGGGTTAGCATTAGGTTTAAGGTTAGTGTTAGGATGAGGGTTAGGGTGAGGGTGAGGTTGAGGATGAGGGTGAGTGTTAGGGTTAGGTTTAGTGTAAGGGTTAGTGTTAGGGTGAGGGTTAGTTTTAGGTTGAGCGTTAGGGTTAGCTTGAGGGTTACGATTAATTTGTGGTTTTGGGTTAGTGTAAGGGTGAGATTTATGGTTAGGGTGATGTTTATTGTGAGGGTGAGGTTTAGGGTGAGGGTTAGTGTTCGGGTGAGGGTCTAGTTCTGGTGAGGGTGAGGGTTAGGGTGTGGTTGAAATTTAGGGTTAGGGTGAGGGTTAGGGTGATGGTGAGGGTTACGGTGAGGGTGAGTGTTAGGCTTAGGGTTAGGGTTAGTGTGAGGTTTAGGGTTAGTTTTAGGGTTAGTTTGAGAGTTAGGGTGAGTTGTCGGGATAGGGTTAGGGTGTGGGTTAGGGTTAGTGTGAGGGTTAGGGTTAGGTTTAAGTTTAGTGTGAGGATAAAGGTTAGGGTGAGGGTTAGGATGAGGGCGAGGGTTAGGGTTAGCATTAGTGTTATGGTGAGGGTTAGGGTTAGGGTGAGGCTTAGGATTAGGTTTAGGTTGAGGGTTATTGTTAGGGAGATGTTTAGGGTGAGGTTGAGAGTTAGTGTGAGGGTGAGGGTGAGGTTGAGGTTGAGGGTGAGTGTTAGGGTTAGGCTTAGGATGAGGGTGAGTGTTAGGGTTAGGATTAGGGTTAGGGATAGGTTTAGGCTGAGGGTGAGGGTGAGGGTTAGGGTGAGGGTGAGGGTTAGTGTGATGGTGAGGGTGAGGGTGAGGGTGAGGGTTAGGATAAGGGTGAGGGTGTGGGTGATTGTTAGTGTTAGGTTTAGTGTTAGGGTCAGTTTTATGGTTAGGATTAGGGTTAGGACTAGGGTTATGGTAATTTTAGGGTTAGGGTTAGGGTGAGGGTGAGGATGAGGATTAGCGTTAGGGTTAGGGTTATTGTTAGGTTGAGGGTGGGGTTGAGAGTTAGGGTTAGGGTTAAGGTTAGGTTTAGAGTAAGGCTGAGGGGGAAGGGGAGGTGGAGGGTGAGGATTAGGGTTAGGGTTATGTTTAGGGTGATGGCTAGGGTGAGGGTGAGTGTTAATATCAGGGTGAGTGTTTCAGTTAGTTAAGGGTTAGGGTTAGGGTGAGAATTAGTGGGAGGGGGAGGGTTAGGGTGAGGGTGAGGTTTAGGGTTAGGATTATGGTTGGGATGAGGGTTAGGCTGAGGGTTAGGGTTAGGGTTAGTGTGAGGGTTAGTGTTAGGGTTAGGGTTACGGTTATGGTTATGGTTAGGGTTGGGGTTAGGATCAGGGTTAGCCTGAGAATTACGGAAAGGGTTAGTGTGAGTGTTAGGGTTAGGGTTTGGGTTAGGTTGAGGTTAATGTTTAGGGTGAGGGTTAGGGTGAGGTTGAGGTCTAGGTTTAGAGTTAGGGTTAGGGTCAGGGTTAGGCTTAGGAATGTAGTAAGGGTTAGGGTGAGGTTAAGGGTGAGAGTTAGTCTTAGTGTTACGGTGAGGTTTACAGTGTGGGTAAGTGTTAGGGTGAGGTTTATGGTGATGGTGAGACTTAGGGTTAGGGTTAGGTTTAGAGTTAGGGTGAGGGTGATGGTGATGGTGAGGGTTAACGTTAGGGTTAGGTTGAGGGTGGGGTTGAGGTTTAGGGTTAGGATTAAGGTTAGGTTTAGGGTAATGCTGATGGGGCAGGGGAGGTGGAGGCTGAGGATTAGGGTTAGGGTTAGGTTTAGGGTGAGGGCTAGGGAGAGGGTGAGGGTTAGTGTGAGGGTGAGAGTTTCGGTTAGGTAAGGGTTAGGGTTAGGGTGAGAATAAGGGGGAGGGGGAGGGTTAGGGTCTGAATGAGGTTTAGGGTTAGGATTAGGGTTGCGATGAGGGTTAAGCTGAGGGTTAGGGTTAGGGTTAGTGTGAGGGTTATGGTTAGAGTTAGGGTTACGGTTATGGTTAGGGTTAGGTTTAGCGTTAGGATAAGGGTTAGGCTGATGGTTAGGGTAAGGGTTAGTGTGAGTGTTAGGTTTAGGGTTAGGGTTTGGGTTAGGTTGAGGGTAAAGATTAGGGTGAGGGTTAGGGTGAGGGTGACTTTTAGGTTTAGAGTTAGGGTTAGGGTCAGGGTTAGGCTTAGGGATGTGGATAGGTTTAGGGTGAGGTTTAGGGTGAGAGTTAGTTTTAGGGTTAGGTTGAGGGTTACCGTGTGGGTAAGTGTTAGGGTGAGGGTAGGGTGAGGGTGAGGGTTAGGGTTAGGGTGACGGAAATGATTAGGGTGATGGTTAGGTTTAGTGTGACGGTTAGGGTTAGGGTGAGGGTGAGGTTTAGGGTTAGCATTAGGTTTAGGGTTAGGGTTAGGATGAGGGTTAGGGTGAGGGTGACGGTGAGTTTGAGGGTGAGGGTGAATGTTAGGGTTAGGTTTAGTGTGAGGGTTAGTGTTAGGGTGAGGGTTAGGTTTAGGGTGAGGGTTAAAGGTAGGTTGAGGGTTAGGATTAGGTCGAGGGTTAGGGATAGTTTTAGCGTGAGAGTTAGACTTAGGGTGATAGTTATTTTGAGGGTCAGGATTAAGGTGATGGTGAGTGTTCCTGTGAGGGTCGGGTTCTGGTGAGGGTGAGGGTTAGGGTGTGGTTGAAATTTAGGGTTAGTGTGAGCGTTAGGGTAATGTTGAGGGTTACGGTGAGGGTGAGGGTTAGGCTTAGGGTTAGGGTTAGTGTGAGGGTTAGGGTTAGGCTTAGGGTAAGCGTGAGGATAAAGGTTAGGGTGAGGGTTAGGGTTAGGATGAGGGTGAGTTTTAGGGTTAGGTTGAGGGTTAGTGTTAGGGAGATGTTTAGGGTGAGGTTGAGATTTAGTGTGAGGGTGAGGTTGAAGTTGAGGGTGAGAGTTAGGGTTTTGGTTAGGATGAAGGTGAGTGTTAGAGTTAGGATTAGGTTTAGGTTTAGGGTTAGGCTGAGGGTGAGGGTGTGGGTTAGGGTGAGGGTTAGGGTTAATGTGATGGTGAGGGTCAGGGTGAGGGTGAGGGTTAATATGAGGGTGAGGGTTAGTGTGAGGGGTAGGGTTATGTTCAGGGTTAGGGTGAGTTTTATGGTTAGGTTTAGGGTTAGGGCTAGGGTTATGGTAATTTTTAGGGTTAGGGTTAGATTTAGGGTGATGATGAGGGTGAGGGTTAGCGTTAGGGTTAGGGTTAGGGTTAGGGTGAGGGTGGGGTTGAGGGTTAGGATTAGGATTAAGGTTAGGTTTACTGTAAGGCTGAGGGGGAAGGGGAGGTGGAGGGTGAGGATTAGGGTTAAGGTTAGGTTTAGAGTGAGGGCTAGTGTGAGGGTGAGGGTTAGTGTGAGGGCGAGGGTTTCGGTTAGGTAAGGGTTAGGGTTCGGGTGAGGATTAGGGTGAGCGTGAGGTTTAAGCTAAGGTTAGGTTTAGTGTCAGGGTTAGGGTTATGGTTACGGTGAATGTTATGGTTACGGTGATATTTAGGGTGAGGATGAGGTTTAGGGTGAGGGTGGGGTTTAGGGTGAGAGTGAGGGTGAGAGTGAGTGTGAGGGTTAGAGTTAGGTTTAGGTTTAGGCTGAGGGTGAGGGTGAGGGTTAGGAATAAGAATAGGGTTAGGGTTAGGTTTAGGCTGAGCATGACAGTCAGGGTGAGGGTGAAGATTAGGCTTAGGTTTAGGGTTAGGTGAGGGGTACGGTTAGTGTGAGGGTTATGGTTAGATTTATGGTTAGGGTTAGGGTGAGGGCTAGGGTGAGGATTAGAGTTAGGGTTCGGGTTAGGGTTTGGGTAAGGGTTTATGTGATATTTTGTGTGAGGGTTCGGGTTAGGGTAAGGATGAGGGTTCAGGTGAGGTTACTTTTTCGGGTAAGGGTGAGGGTTAGGGTTTGTGTGAGGATTAGGGTTAAGTTGAGGGTTAGCCTTAGGTTTAGGTTTAGTCTGTGGGTGAGGGTTAGGGGTAGGGTTAGGGTTAGGTTGAGTGTTAGGGTTAGGGTGAGGGTTATGGAGTGGGGTAGAGGTAGGGTTAGCTTGAGGTTGTGGTGAGTGTGAGGGTTAGGGTGAGGGTGAGGATGAGAGTTACTGTTAGGATTAGGGTTAGGGTTAGGGTTCAGGTGAGTGTTTGGTTTATGGTTATGGTTTGGTTTAGGTTGAAGGTAAAGTTTAGGATGAGGGTTAGTGTGAGGGTGAGAGTTAGGGTGAGGGTAAGGGTTAGCATTAGGGTTAGGGTTAGGGTGAGGGTGAGGGTTAGGTTTAGGGTTAGGGTTAGCGTGAGGGTTAGGATGTGGGTAAGGGTTAGGGTGAGGGTTAGGGTGAGGGTAAGGTTTAGTGGTAGGGTGTGGGTAAGGGTTAGGGTGAGTGTAAGTTTGTGGGTGAATGTTCGTGTGAAGGTTAGGGTTCGGGTTCGGATGAGGGTTCGGGTGTGGTTATGGGTTAGGTTAAGTTGAGGTTTAGGGTCACCGTGAGTGTTAGGGTGAGGGTGAGGCTTAGGTTTAGAGTGAGGGTTAGTGTTAGGCTTAGGGTGAGCGTTAGGTTTAGAATGAGGGTTAGGGTTAGGGTTAGGGTTATGGTGAGAGTTAGGGTGAAGTGTCGGGATAGCATTAGGGTGAGGGTTAGTGTTAGTGTGAAGGTTAGGCTTAGGGTTAGTTTTAGTGTGAGAATAAGGGTTAAAGTCAGCGTTAGGTGAGAGTGAGGGTTAGGGTTAACGTTAGGGTTAGGGTGAGATTTAGGGTGAGGTTTAGCGTTAGGGTGAGGTTTAGGGCTATGTTTAGCATGAGAGTTAGGTTTAGGGTGATGTTTAGGGTGAGGTTGAGGGTTAGTGTGAGCGTGAGGGTGAGGGTTAGGGTGAGGGTGAGTTTGAGGGTTAGGATTAGGGTTAGGGTGAGGGTGATGGGGAGCGTGAAGGTGAGGGTTATGATTACAGTGAGGATTAGCATTAGGGTTAGGGTTAGGGTGAGGTTTAGGTTTAGGTTGAGGGTTAGGATGGGGGTTAGGCTGAGGGTTTGGTTTAGGGTTAGTGTGCGGGTTAGGGTTAGTGTTAGGTTTAGGGTGAGGGTTAAGGTAAAGGTTAGGGTGAGGGTTTGGGTGTGGGTAAGTGTTAGGGTGAGGATTATTTTGAGGGTGAGGTTTAGGATTAGGGTGAGGGTAAGGGTTAGGGTGAGGGTTAGGGTGAGTGTGAGGGTTAGGGTTAGCATTATAGTTACGGTGAGGGTGAAGGTTAGGGTGAGGTTTAGGGTTAGGTTTAGGGATAGGGTGAGGTTTATGGTTAGTGTGAGAGTTAGGGAGAGTATTAGAGTTAGGTTTAGGGTTAGGTTGAGGGTGTGGGTGAGGTTGAGGTTAAGTGTTAGGGTGAGAGTTAGGGTGAGGGTGAGACTTAGGGTTAGCATTAGGGTTAGTGTAAGGGTTAAGTTGACTGTTAGGTATATGGTTGGGGTTAGTGTGAGGGTGAGATTTAGGGTTAGCATTAGGGTTAGGGTTAGGGTTAGGGTTAGGTTGAGGGTGAGTGTCAGGGATAGGGTTAGGATTAGGGTTAGCTTTAAGGTTAGGCTGAGGGAGAGGGTGAGGTTGTGGGTTTTGGTTAGGAAAGGATTATGGTTAGGGTTAGGTTGAGGATTAGTGTGCCGGTGAGGTTTAAAGTGAGGGTTTGGGTGAGGGTTAGGGTTAGGGTTAGGCTTAGGGTCAAGGTTCGGGTGAGGGTGAGGGTTAGGCTTAGTGTGAGGGTTAGGGTTAGGGTTAGGTTTAGGGTTAGTGTGAGGATAAGGGTTAGAGTGAAGGTTAGGGTGAGAGTGAGCGTTAGGGTTAGCGTGAGGGTTAGGGCGAAGGTTATGGTGGGGGTTAGAGTGAGGGTTAGGTTTAGCGTTAAGTTTGGGGTTAGGCTGAGGGTTAGGGTGAGCATACGGTTTAGGGTGAGTGGTAGGGTGAGGGTGAGAGATAGGATTATGGTCATGGTAAGGCTTAGGGCGGGGGTTACGGTGAGTTTGATTGTTAGGTTTAGCATTATAGTTAGGGTGAGGGTGAAGGTTTATGTGAGCGTTAGTGTTAGGTTTAGGGATAGGGTGAGGATTAGGGTTAGGGTTAGGCTTAGGGTGAGGGTTAGGCTGAGGGGTAGGGGTAGGGTTATGGTTAGTGTGAGAGTTAGGGTGAGGATTAGAGTTAGGGTTAGGGTTAGGATGAGGGTGGGGTTGAGGGTTTGGTTAAGTGTTTGAGTGAGGGTTAGGGTGAGGGTGAGAGTTAGGGTTAGCATTAGTGTTAGCGTTAGGGTTAGGTTGAGTGTTAGGGTTATGGTTGGGGTTAGGGTGAGGGTGAGGTTTAGGGTTAGCATTAGGGTTAGGTTTAGGGTTAGGGTGAGGGTTAGGGTTAGGGTTAGGTTGAGGGTAAGAGTCAGGGATAGGGTTAGGATTAGGGTTAGAATTAAGGTTAGGCTGAGCCTGAGGGTGAGGGTGAGGGTGAGGATGAGGGTTAGGTTTAGGAGTAGGTTTAGAGTGAGGGCTAGGGTCAGTGTGAGGGGTAGGGTGAGGGTTAGGGTGAGGGTGAGGGTTTAAGTTAGGAAAGGTTATGGTTAGGGTTAGGGTTAGGGTGAGTATTAGGGTGAGGTTTTAGGTGAGGGTTTGGGTGAGGGTTAGGGTTAGGGTTAGGCTTAGGGTGGAGGTTGGGGTGAGGGTGAGGGTTAGGGTTAGTGTGAGATGTAGGGTTACGGAGAGGTTTAGGGTTAGTGTGAGGATAAGGGTTAGGGTGAGGGTTAGGGTGAGAGTGAGGGTTAGGGTTAGCATGAGGGTTAGGGTGAAGGTTATGGTGGGTTAAGGTTAGCGTTAAGGTTGGGTTTAGGCTGAGGTTTAGGGTGAGCATACGGTTTAGGGCGAGGGTTAGGGTGAGGGTGAGAGATAGGGTTATTGTCAGGGTAAAGCTTAGGACGAGGGTTAGGGTGAGGTTGAGGGTTAGGGTTAGCATTATAGTTAGGGTGAAGATGAAGGTTAGTGTGAGGGTTAGGGTTAGGGTTAGGGACAGGGTTAGGATTAGGATTAGGGTTAGGTTTAGGGTGAGGGTTAGGCTGAGGGGTAGGGGTAGGGTTTGCTTTAGTGTGAGAGTTAGGGTGAGGATTAGAGTTAGGGTTAGGGTTAGGATGAGGGTCTGGTTGAGGGTGAGTTCAAGTGTTAGGGTGAGTGTTAGGGTGAGGTTGAGAGTTAGGGTTAGCATTAGGGTTAGTGTTAGGGTTAGGTTGAGTGTTAGGTTTATGGTTGGGGTTAGGGTGAGTGTGAGGTTTAGGGTTAGCATTAGGGTTAGATTTAGGGTTAGGTTGAGGGTTAGGGTTAGGTTTAGGTTGAGGGTGAGGGTCAGGGATAGGGTTATTATTAGGGTTAGCGTTAAGGTTAGGCTGAGTGTGAGGTTGAGGGTGAGGATTAGGGTTAGGGTAAGGATTAGGTGGAGAGTGAGGGCTAGGGTCAGTGTGAGGGGTAGTGTGAGGGTTAGGGTGAGGGTGAGGGTTCTTACTTAGGAAAGGATTATGGTTAGGGTTCGGGTGAGGTTTAGGGTTCGGGTGAGGGTTTAGGTGAGGTTTAGGGTTAGGGTTAGGCTTAGGGTGAAGGTTGAGGTGAGGGTGAGGGTTAGGGTTAGGGTGAGGGTTAGGGTGATGGTGAGGTTTAGGGTGAGGGTGAGGGTTAGCGTTAGAGTGAGGTTTATGGTGAGGGGCAGGGTTAGGGTTAGGGTGAGATTTAGGGTTAGTGTGAGGTTTAGCGTTAGAATTAGGATTAGTGTAAGGTTAAGGTATAGGGTGAGAGTCAGGGTGAGAGTGAGGGTTTGGGTTAGCGTTAGGTTTAGGGTGAGGCTTATGGTGAGGGTTAGGGTTAGGGTTAGGGTTAGGTTGATGGTGAGGGTTAGAGTTAAGATTAGGGTGAGGTTTAGGGTTGGGTGAGGGTTAGGGTTAGGGATAGGGTGAGGATTAGCGTGAGGGTGAGCTTTAGGGGAGGATTAGGTTTAGTGTGAGGATTAGGGTTAGTGTTAGGGTGAGGGTTAGGGTTAGATTGATGTTTTGGGTGAGGGTGAGTGTTAGGGTGCAGGTGAGGGTGAGGGTGAGTGTGAGGGTGTAGGTGAGGGTTAGGGTTAGGGTGAGGGTTATGGTGACTGTGAGGTTTAGTGTGAGGGTGAGGGTTAGGGTTAGGCTTATGGTGAGGGTTTGGATTAGGTTAAGGTGAGGGGTAGAGTAATGAGTAGGGTTAGGGTTAAGGTGAGGATTAGGCTTAATATGAGGTTTAGGATTAGGGTTAGTGTTAGTGTGAGGACAAGTTTTAAGTTATGGTTTAGGGTGAGAGTGCGGGTTAGGTTTAGCGTTAGTATTACCGTGGGGGTGAGGGTAAGGGTGAGGGTTAGGGTGAGGTTGAGGGTTAGGGTTAGGTTTAGGGTTAGGGTGAGGGAGAGGGTGTGGGTTAAGGTGACGGTAAGGGTTAGGGTGAGGATGAAGATTAGGGTGAGCATTAGGGTGAGGGTTAGGGTTAGGTTTAGTGTGAGGATTAGGGTTAGGTTAAGGGTTAGGGATATGGTGAGGGTAAGGGTTAGGGTGAGGTTTAGGGTGAGGGTGAGGGTTAGGGTTAGCTTTAGGTTTTGGGTGAGGGTGAGGGTTACGGTTAGGTTTAGGGTGTGGGTTAGGTTTAGGATGAGGGTTAGGGATATTGTTAGGTTTAGTGTGAGATTTATGTTTAGGATTAGAGTTAGGGTGAGGGAAAGGCTTAGAGTGAGGTATATGGTGAGGTTGAAGGTTAGGGTGAGGGTGAGGTTGAGGGTTAGGGTTTGGATTAGGGTTAGGGTTAGGCTTAGGCTGAGAGTGAGTTTGAATGTGAGGGTGAGGGGTAGGGTTGGGGTGAGTGTTAGGGTTGGGGTTAGGGTTAAGTTTAAGGTGATGATTAGGGTTACGGTTAGGGTTAGGATGAGGGTTAGGCTGAGGGTTAGGGTTAGGTTTAGGGTGAGGGTAAGGGTTAGGGTGAGGTTTAGGGTGAGGGTGAGGGTTAAGATTAGGTTTAGGTTTTGGGTGAGCGTTAGGGTTAGGGTTAGGATAGGGTGAGGATTAGTGTTAGGGTTAGGATAGGGTGGGAGTTAGGCTGAGGGATAGGGTTAGGGTTAAGGTTAGGTTGAGGGTTAGTGTGAGGGTTAGGGTTAGGATTAGGGTGAGGGTGAGGGTGAGGGTAAAGGTTAGGGTGAGTTTTAGGCTGAGGTTGAGGTTTAGGGTTAGCATTCGGATTAGGGTTAGGGTGAGGGTTAGTGTTAGGGTTAGGCTTAGAGTGAGGGTGAGGTTTACTGTTACCATTAGGGTTAGGATTAGATATAGTGTAAGGGTTAGGGTTAGGGTTAGGATTAGGGTTAGGGTTAGGGTTAGGCTGAGGGTAGGAGTGAGGGTGAGGGTGAGGTTTAGGGTTAGGTTTAGGTTTATGGTGAGGGCTATGGTGAGGATGGGGGTTAGAAAGAGGGTATGGGTGAGGGTGAGTGTTTCGGTTAGGAAAGGCTTATGGTTAGGTTTAGGGTGAGGATTAGAGTGAGGGTGAGCTTTAAGGTGAGGATTAGGGTTAGGGTGAGCATTATGGTTAGGGTTAGGTTTAGGGTTATTGTTAGATTGATGTTTGGGGTGAGGGTTAGGGTTTGGGTGAAGGTTACGGTGAGGGTGAGGGTGTAGGTGAGTGTTAGGTTTAGGGTGAGGTTAAGGGTGACTGTGAGGGTTAGGGTGAAAGTGAGTGTTAGGGTTAGGGTTAGGGTATGGGTTAATCTTAGGTTTAGGATGAGGGGTAGGGTGAGGGCTACGGTTAGGTTTAGGGTGAGGGTGAGAGTTAATGTGAGTTTCAAGTTTAGGGTTAGGGTTAGTGTGAGGATAAAGTTTAGGGTGTGAGTTATTGTGAGAGTGAGGGTTAGGTTTAGTGTTAGGGTTATGGTGGGGGTTAGGGTTCGGGTGAGGGTGAGGCTTAGGGTTAGGTTTAGGTTTAGGGTGAGAGTTAGGTTTAGCTTTAGGGTGAGGTTAAGCGAGAGGGGCAGGGTTAAGTTTTGGGTGAGGGTTCGGGTGAGCAAGAGGGTTAGGGTGTGGGTGACGGTTAGTGTTAGGGTGAGGGTTAAGGTGACGGTAATGGTTTGGGTGAGGGTGAGGATTAGGGTTAGGGTGAGCATTAGGGTGAGTGTTAGGGCTAGAGTTAGTGTGAGGATTACGTTTAGAGTTAGGGTTATTGTTAGGATTATGGTGAGGATGAGGGCTAGGGTGAAAGTGAGGGTTAGGGTTAAGGTTAAGATGAGGGTTAGGGTTAGCTGAGGGTTAGGGTTAGGTTTAGGGTGAGGGTTAGGGTTAGTGTGATCTTTAGGTAGAGGGTGAGGATTAGCGGGAGGGTGAGGTTTTGCCTTAGGCTTAGAGTGAGTGTGAATATGAGGGTTAGGATTAGGGTTAGAGTTAGGTTTAGGGTTAGATTTGGTGTGAGGGTTAGGTTTAGTGTGAGGGTTATTGTTAGGGTTAGGGTGAGGGTAAGTATTAGGGTGAGGGTTAGGGTGAGAGTGAGGGTTAGGATTAGCGTGCGTGTTAGTGTGAGGGTTAGGTTTAGAGTTAGGTTTAGTGTGAGGGTAAGTGTTAGGGTGAGGTTTAGGGTGAGGGTGAGGGTTAGGGTTAGCTTTAGGGTTTGGGTGAGGGTTAGGGTTAGGGTGAGTTTTAGGCTGAGGTTGAGGTTTAGTGTTAGCATTCAGATTAGGGTTAAGGTGATGGTTAGGGTTACGGTTAGGCTTAGAGTGAGGGTGAGGGTTAGTGTTAGCATTAGGGTTAGGATTAGGTATAGTTTAAGGGTTAGGGTTAGGGTTAGGATTAGAGTTATGTTTAGGGTTAGGCTGAGGTCGGGGGTGAGGTTGAGGGTGAGGGTTAGGGTTAGGTTTATGGTGAGGGCTAGGGAGATGGTGGGTGTTAGGATGTGGGTATGGGTGAGGGTGAGGGTTTCTTTTAGGAATGGCTTACAGTTAGGGTTATGGTGAGGATTAGAGTGAGGGTGAGCTTTAAGGTGAGGATTAGGGTTAGGGTGAGCATTAGGTTTAGGGTTATTCTTAGATTGATGTTTAGGGTGAGGGTTACATTTAGGGTGAAGGTGAGGGTGAGGGTGAGGGTGAGGTTGTATGTGAGGGTTAGGGTTAGGGTGAGGGTTAGGGTGACTGGAAGGGTTAGGGTGAAGGTGAGGGTTAGGGTTAACATGAGGGTTAGGGTTAGGTTTAGAGTGAGGGGTCCGGTGATGGCTAGGGTTAGGGTTAGGGTGAGGGTGAGGGTTAATGTGAGGGTTAGGGTTAGGGTTAGGTTTAGGGTGTGGATAAGGATAAGGGTGTGAGTTATTGTGAGAGTGCGCGTTAGGGTTAGGCTGGGGGTTAGGGTTAGGTTGAGGTTTTGGATTCAGGTGAGAGTTAGGGTTAGGTTTAGGTTTAGGGGGAGGGTTTGGGTGAGGTTTAGGGTGAGGGTAAGCTTGAGGGGCAGGGTTAGGTTTTGTGTGAGGGTTCGGGTTCGGGTTCGGGTTAGTGTGTGGGTGACGGTTAGGGGTAGGTTGAAGGTAAAGGTTACGGTAAGGGTTAGGGTAAGGGTGAGGATTAGGGTTAGAGTGGGCATTAGGGTTAGTGTTAGTGTGAGGATTAGGGTTAGGGTTAGGGTTAGGGATATGGTGAGGGTAAGGGTTAGGGTGAGGTTTAGGGTGAGGGTGAGGGTTAGGGTTAGCGTTAGGGTTTGGGTGAGAGTTAGGGTGAGGGTTAGGGTTTGGGTGAGGGTGAGGGTTAGGGTTAGGGTGAGGGTGAGGGTTAGGTTTAGCATGAGGGTTTGGGATAGGGTTAGGGTTAGGTTGAGAGTTAGGGTTAGGGTCAGTATTAGTGTTAGGGTGAGTTTAAGGCTTAGGGTGAGGGATAGGGTGATGTATAGGGTTAGGTTTAGGGTGAGGGTGAGGGTGTTAAGGTGAGGGCTAGAGTTAGGGTTAGGTTTTGGGTGAGTGTTAGGGTTATGGTGAGGGTGATGGTGAGGGTTAAGTTTAGGATTAGGTTTGTGGTTAGCATGAGGGTTATAGATAGGGTTAGGTTTAGGGTTAGGGTTAGGGTTAGGGTTAGGTTTAGAGTTAGGGTGTGGATGAGGGTGAGGGTTAGGGTTTGGATTAGGGTTAAGGTAAGGGTTAGGCTGAGGGGTAGGGGCAGGGTGAGGGTGAGGGTGAGGGTGAGGGTGAGGGTAAAGTTGAGAGTGAAGGTTAGGATTTGGTTGAGGGTTAGGGTTAACATTAGGGTTAGTGTGAGTGTTAGGATTAGGGTTAGAGTTAGGGTGAGGTGTAGGGTTAGCATTAGGGTTAAGGTTAGGTTTAGGTTGAGGGTTAGGTTTAGGGTAGTGTTAGGGTAAGTGTGAGGGTGAGGGTTAGGGTGTGGGTTAGGGTGAGTGTCAGGGTTATGGTGAGGCTGAGGTTAAGGGTTAGGTTTAGGATTAGGGTTAGGGTTAGTGTGAGGTTTAGGGTTAGGGTTGGGGTCAGTGTGAGGTTTAGGTTTATGGTTAGGGTTAGAGTTAGGGTGAGGGTGAGGGTAAGGGTTAGGATTTGGATTAGGGTTAGGGTTAGGTTTAGGCTGAGGTTGAGGTTGAGGGTGAGGCTGAGGGTTAGGGTTAGGGTGTGTGTTAGGGTTGGGGTTAGGGTTAAGGTAAGGGTGAGGGTTAGGGTTAGGGTTAGGATGAGGGTTAGGCTGAGGGTTAGGTTTAGCGTTAGGGTGAGGGTAAGGGTTAGGGTGAGGGTTAGGGTGAGGGTTAGGATTAAGCTTAGTGTTAGGATGCGGTTTAGGGTGAGGATTAGCTTGAGGTTTATATTTAGCATTAGGGCTAGGGTTAGGGTTAGGGTGATGGTTAGGCATAGGGTTAGGGTTAGGGTGAGGGTCAGGGTTAGGGTTAGAATTAGGGTTAGTGCTAGGGTGAGGGTTAGTTTTAGGGTTAGGGTTAGGTTTATGGTGAGGGCTAGGGTGAGGGTGAGGTTCAGGGTGAATGTTAGGGTGAGGGTTTCGGTGACAATGTGTGTTAGGGTGAGGCTTAGGCTGAACGTGAGGGATAGTGGTAGCATTAGGTTTAGAGTTAAGGATAGGGTTAGCGTGAGAGTTAGGGTTAGAGTTAGCGTGAGAGTTAGGGTTAGTGTTAGGGTTAGAGCTAGAGTGAGGATGAGGGTGAGTGCTAGGGTTTTGATTAAGGTTAGTGTTAGGGTTAGGGTGAGGGGTAGGCTGAGGGGTAGGGATAGGGTTGGGGTGAAGTTGAGGGTGAGGGTCAAGTTTAGGGTGAGGGTTAGGGTGAGGGTTAGGGTTAGGGATAGCATAACTTTTAGGGTTAGGGTTAGGGTGAGTGTTAGGCTTATGGTGAGGTTGAGGGTAAGGGTTAGGTTTAGGATTAGGATTAGGGGGAGTGGGAGGGTTATGGATAGTGTTAGGGTTAGGGTGAGGGTTAGGGTTAGGGTTAGGGTTAGAATTAGGGTGAGCGTGAGGGTGAGGGTTAGGGTTTGGATTAGGGTTAGGGTTAGGTTTAGGCTGAGGTTGAGGTTGAGGGTGAAGGTCAGGGTTAGGATTAGCGTGAGTGTTAGGGTTGGGGTTAGGAATAAGGTTAGGGTGATTGTTAGTGTTATTGGTAGATTTAGGATGAGGGTTAGGCTGAGGTTTAGGGTTAGGGTTAGGGTGAGGTTAATGGTTAGGGTAAGGGTTAGTGTGAGGGTGAGGGTTAGGATTAAGCTTAGTGTTAGGGTGATATTTAGGGTGAGGGTTAGTGTTAGGATGAGGGTTAGGGTTAGGTTTGGGGAGAGGATAAGGGTTAGGGTGAGTTTTAGGGTGAGTGTGAGGGTTAGGATTTGGCAAAGGTTTAGGGTGAGGGTTAGGGTGACGTTAGGGATAGGGTAAGGATGAGAGTTAGGCTGAGGATTAGGTTTAGGGTTACGGTGAGTGGAAGTGTTAGGGTGAGGGTTAGGGTTAGGCTAAGGGGTAGGTTTAGGGTTAGCGTTAGGGTGAGGGTTAATGTGAGGGTTAGGGTTAGGGTTAGGGTGAGAGTGAGGGGAAGGTTTAGGGTGAGGGTTAGGGTGAGGTTGAGGTTTTGGTTTAGCATTACGGTTAGGGTTACAGTTAGGGTGGGGGTTAGGGTTAGGGTTAGAATGAGGATGAGGGTTAGTGTTAGTCTGAGTGTTAGGGTTAGGTTTAGGGTGAGGGCGAGCGTGAGGGTTAGGGTTAGGGTTAGCAATAGGGTTAAGGTTAGTTTTAGGCTGAGGGTGGGGGTGAGGGTGAGGGTGAGGGTGAGGATGAGGTTTAGTGTTAGCATTATGGTTAGGGTTAGGTTTAAGGTTAGAGTGAGGATTAGGGTTAGGGTTAGGGTTAGAGTTAGAGTGAGGGTGACAGTGAGTGTAAGGGTTAGGGTGAGGGTTAGGTTGAGTTTGAGGTTTAGGTTTAGCATTAGGGTTAGGTTTGGGGTTAGGGTGAGGTTTAGGGACAGGGTTAGGGTTAGGGTGAGCATCAGGTTTAGGGTTAGGTCTAGGATTAGGGTTAGGGTGAGGGTTAGCGTTAGGGTTAGGTTTAGGATGAGGGGTAGGTTGAGGGTGGGGTTTAGGTTGAGGGTTAGGATGAGGGCTAGGGTGACAGTTAGGGTTAGGGTGAGGCTTAGGATGAGGGTGAGGGTTAGTGTTAACATTAGGGTTAGGGATAGGTTTAGGGTTAGGGTGAGTGTTAGGGTTAGGGTTAGGGTTAGAGTTAGAGTGAAGGTGAGGTTGAGGGTTAGGGATTTGATTAGGGTTAGTGTTAGGGTTAGGTTGAGGGTTAGGCTGAGGCGTAGGGTTAGGGTTAAGGTGAGATTGAGGGTGAGTGTTCAGGTTAGGGTGAGGGTTAGGGTGAGGTTGAGGGTTAGGTTTAGGTTTAGGTTTAGGGTTAGGGTTAAGGTGAGGGTTGGGGTTAGGTTTAGGGTGAGGGTGAAGTATACGGTTAGCAATAGGGTAACGGTTAGGGTTAGGTTGATGGTTAGGTTCAGGATAGCGTTAGGGTGGGTGTGAGGGTGAGGAGTAGGGTTAGGGTTAGGGTGAGGGTTAGGGTTTGGGTGAGGCTTAGGGTTAGTGGAAGTTGAAGGTGAGTGTTACGTTGATGGCTAGGGTTAATGTTAGGGTTAGGTTGAGTGTTAGTGTTAGGGTTAGGTTTAGGGTTAGAGTGAGGGTTAGGGTTAGGGTTAGGGTTAGGGTTAGAGTTGTGTTGAGTGTGAGGGTGAGGGTAAGGGTTAGGGTGAGGGTGAGGGTTAGAGTTAGTGTTAGGGTTAGAGAGAGTGTGAGGGATAGTGTTAGCATTAGGGTTAGTGTTAGGCTTAGTATGAGGGTTAGGTTTAGGGTTAGGGTGAGGGTGAGGATGAGGGTTAGGGTTAGACTTAGGTTTAGGGTGGGGGCTAGGATGAGGGTGAGGGTTTGGCTGAGTGTTAGGGTGAGGATGAGGTTTTCATTTAGGAAAGGCTTGGGGTTAGGTTTAGGTTGAGGTTTAGTTTGTGGGCGAGGTTTAAGGTGAGGATTAGGGTTAGGGTGATGATTAGGGTTAGGATTAGGGTGAGTGTTAGTGTTAGGGTGATTTTTAGGGTGAGGATGAGGGTTAGGGTAAGGGTAAGGATGTGGGTGAGGGTGAGGTTGTAGCTTGGGGTTAGGTTTAGGGTGAGGGTTAGCTTGACGGTGAGGGTTAGGGTGAAGGTTAGCGTTAGGTTTAGGGTGAAGTTTAGGGTTAATGTGGGTGTTAAGTTTAGCGTTATGGTTAGGGTGAGATTTAAGGTTAGGGTGAGGGTTAGGGTGAGGGTGAGGGTTACGATTAGCGTGAGGGTTAGGGTTAGTTTGAGGCTTTGCGTTAGGGTTCGGGTTAGTGTGAGGATAAGGGTTAGTGTCAGGTTTAGGGTGTGAGTGAGTGTTTAGGGTTTGCGTTAGGTTTAGGGTGAGGTTTATGGTGAGGGTTAGGGTTAGGTTTAGGGTGACGGTGAGGGTTAGATTTAGGGTTAAGATGAGGGTTAGGGTTAGAGTTAGTTTTAGGGTGTTGGTGAAGGTGAGGTTTAAGATTAGAAATAGGGTTAGCGTTAGTGTTGGGCTGAGGGTGAGGGTGAACGTTATGGTTAGGGTTACGATTAGGGAAAGCGTTACGGCTAGTGTGAGGGTTAAGGTCAGTGTTAGGGTGAGGGTGAGGGTGAAGATTAGGATTAGTGTGAGGGTAGGAGTGAGGTTTAGGATTAGTGTAAGGTTAAGGGTTAGGATTAGGGTTAGGGTTAGTTTGAGGATAAGAGTTAGGGTGAAGGTTAGGGTGAGGGTGAGAGTTAGGGTTAGCGTTAGTGTTAGGGTGAGGGTTAGGGTTAGGGTGAGGGTTAGGTTTAGGGTTAGGGTGAGGGTTAGGTTTACGGTGATGTTTAGGGTTAGGTTGAGTGTTAGTATGAGGGTGAGTGTGAGTGTATGTGTTAGGGTGAGGCTGTGGGTGAAGGTGAGATTGAGCGTGAGGATTAAGGTTAGATTTAGGGTGAAGCTAAGTGTTAGTGTGAGCATTAGTGTTATGGTGAGTGTCAGGTGAGGGCGAGGGTTAGAAGGAGGGTTAGGGTTAGGGTTAGGAATAGGTTTAGAGTGACTTTTAGGTTTAGGTTTAGGGTTAGGGTTAGAATTAGGGTTATTGTTAGGGTTACAGTTACGGTTAGGGTGAGGGGGAGGGCGTGGGTTAGCGTTAGGATTATGGTTAGGGGTAGGGTGAGGGTGGGGTTGAGTGTTAGGGTTATGTTTAGGGTTAGGTGGAGGGTTAGGGTGAGGGTTAGGTTTAGGGTTAGGCTTAGGGTGAGGGTTAGGGTGTAGGTAAGAGTTAGGGTGAGGGTTAGGATGAGGGTGAGCTTTGGGGTAAGGGTTAGGGTAAGGGTTGGGTGAGTGTTAGGGTTCGGGTGAGGGTTAGGGTTAGCATGAGGGTTAGTGTGAGGGTGAGGGTTAGGGTGAGTGTTAGGGTTAAATTTAGGGATAGGGTGAGTATTAGGGTTAGGGTTAGGTTAAGGGTTTGGGATAGGCTGAGGGGTAGGCTTAGTGTTAGTTTGAGTGTTAGGTTTAGTGTGAGGGTCAAGGTTAGGGTTAGGGTCAGGATAAGGGTTAGAGTGAGGTTTAGGGTGAGGATGAGCTTTAGGTTAAGCATTAGGTTTACCGTTAGGGTTAGGATGAGGGTTAGTGTTAGGGTGAAGGTGAAGGTGAGGGTAAGGGTGAGGGTTAGTGTTAGGGTTAGTGTGACGGTTACTGTTAGGGTGAGGGTTAGGGATCGGGTAAGCGTTAGGGTAAGGGTTTGTGTTAGTGTTAGGGTGAGGCTTAGGTTTAGGTTGAACGTTAGCGTTAGGGTGAGGGTTAGGGTTAGGTTTAGTGTGAGATTTAGGCTTAGGGTGATGTTTATTGTGAGGGTGAGTGTTAGGTTGAGGGTGAGTGTTCGGGTGAGGGTGAGGGTTAGGTTTAGATTTAGGGTAAGTGTGAACTTTAGGGTTAGGTTTAACGTTCGGGTGAGTTGTCTGGATAGGGTAAAGGTGAGGGTTAGGGTTAGTGCGAGGATTAGGGTTAGGTTAGGGTTAGTATGAGGATAAGGTTTAGGGTTAGGGTTAGGGTGAGTGTGAGGTTTAGGGTTAGCGTTAGGGTTAAGGTAAGGGTGAGTGTTAAGGTTAGTGTTAGGGTGAGGGTTAGGGTTAGGGTGCGGTTTAGGGTGAGGTTGAGTGTTAGTGTGAGGGTGAGGGTGAGGGTGAGGGTTAAGGTGAAGTTGAGGGTCAGGGTGAGGGTGAGGGTTAGAGTTAGGGTTAGGGTTAGGATGAAGGTGAGGGTGAGGGTTAGGTTAGGATTAGGGTTAGGGTTAGGGTTAGGCTGAGGGTGAGGTTGAAAATGAAGGGTGAGCGTTAGGGTTAAATTTAGGGTGAGGGTTAGGGTTAGTGTGAAGGTTAGTCTGATGATGAGGGTCAGGGTGAGGGGGAGGGTTAGAATGAGGCTGAGGGTGACGATGAGAGTTAGGGTTAGGATTAGGTTTAGGGTGAGTTTTAGTGTTAGGTTTAGGGTTAGGCTGAGGGTTATTGCTAGGTTTAGGTTTAGGGTTAGGTTGAAGGTGAAGCTTAGCATTATGGTTAGGGTTAGAGTTGGAGTGAGGGTGGGGTTGAGGGTTAGGTTTAGGATTAGGTTTAATTTTAGGGTAAGACGGAGGGGGAAGGGAAGTTTGAGGGTGAGGTTTAGGGTTAGGGTTAGGTTTAGGGTGAGGGCTAGGGTGAGGGTGAGGGTTAGGGTGAGGGTTTCAGTGATGGTGAGTGTTAAGCTGAGTATAGGTTTAGGTTGAGGGTTTGGGTTATGGTTAGGGTGAGTGTTTGGGTTGGGCTGATATTTAGGGTGAGTGTGAGGGTGAGGGTGAGGGTTAGGTTTAGGGTGAGGGTGATGGTGAGGGTTAGGATTAGGCATAGTGTTAGGGCTAGGGTTAGGCTGAAGGTGAGTGTCAGGGTGAGGGTGAATGTTAGGGTTTGGGTTAGGATTAGGGTTAGGGAGAGTGTTAAGGTGAGGTTGAGTGTTCATGTTCGGGTTAGGGTTATGTTGTCATTGAGGGTGATGGTTAGGGTGAGGATTAGGGTTAGGTTTAGGGTTATGGTGAGGGTAAGGGTTAGGTTGAGGTTTATTGTGAGGATGAGGGTTACGGTTAGTGTTAGTTTTAGGGTGAGGGTTAGGGTTAGGGTTAGTGTTAGGGTGAGGGAGAGTTTTAGGGTTAGGTTTAGGTTTAGAGTTAGGGTTAGGCTGAGGGTGATGGGGAGGGTGAGGGTGAGGGTTAGGTTTAAGGTTAGGGTTAGGGTTAGGGTTATGGTGAGGGTTAGGGTTAGGATGAGGGTTAGGCTGACAGGGTTAGGATTAGTTTGAGGGTTAGGGTTAGGGTTAGGGAGAGGGTTAGGGATTGATTTAGGGTTCGGATAAGGGTTAGGCTGAGGGTTAGGGTTAGGGTTAGTATGAGGGTTAGATTTAGGGTTAGGATAAGGGTTAGGGTGAGGGTAAATGTTAGGGTGAGGGTTAGTGTGAGGGTGAGGGTTAGGGTTGGGGTGAGGATTAGAGTGAAGTTTAGGTTTAGGGTTACGGTTAGGGTGAAGGTGAAGGTTTGGATAAGTGTTAGGGTGAGGGATAGGTTGAGAATGAGGGTTAGGGTTAGGGTGAGGGTAAGGGTTATTTTGAGGGTTAGGGTGAGGGTGAGTGTTAGGGTTAGCATTAGGGTTAGGGTGAGGGTGAGGGTTAGGGAGAGTGTATGGGTTAAGATTAAGGACAGGGTGAGGATTAGGATAAGCTTTAGGTTTAGTGTGAGGGTTAGGCTGAGGGGTAGGTTTAGAGTTAGTGTTTGGGTTAGGTTTAGTGTGAGGGTTAGGGTTAGCGTTAGGGTGACGGTAAGGTTAGGGTGAGGGTTAGGGTGAGTGTAAGGTTTTGGGTTAGAATTAGGGTTAAGGTTAGTGTTAGGATGATGGTTAGGGTTAGGTTTAGGGTTAGGGTGATGGTGACGGTGAGGGTTAGGATAAGGGTTAGGGTGAGGGTTAGTGTTAGGGTGAGGGCTAGGGTGAGGGTGAGGGATAGGGTGAGTGTGAGGGTGAGGGTGAGGTTTTCGGTTAGGTATGGGTTATGGTTATGGTTAGGGTGAGGATTAGGGTGAGGGTGTGAATTAGTGTTAGGGTTAGGGTTAGGGTGAGGGTGAGGGTTAGAGTTAGGGTTAGTGTGAGGGTTACGGTTACGGTGAGGTTAGGGTTAGGGTGAGGGTTAGGGTTAGTGTTAGGTTGACGGTTAGGTTTAGGGTGATGTTTAGTGTGAGGGTGAGGGTTAGGGTGAGGATGAGTGTACGGGTGAGAGTTAGAGTTAGGTTTAGTGTTAGGGATATTGTGAGGTTGAGGGTAAGTTTTAGTATGAATGTTAGGGTGAGGGTGTGGGTTAGGTTTAGGGTGAGGGTTAGGGTGAGGGTTATGGTTAGGGTGAGGTTAAGGGTTAGGTTTAGGGTGAGTGTGAGGTTTAGGGTTAGGGTTAGAGTTAGGACGAGAGTTAGGCTGACGGTTAGGTTAAGGGTTAGGGTGAGGGTTAGGGTTAGGTTTAGTATGAGGGTGAGGGTTAGGGTTAGTGTTAGGGTTAGGGTGACAGTTAGTTTTAGGGTGAGGTTGAGGGTTAGAGTTAGGGTGATGTTTAGGGTGAGGTTGAGGGTTAGTATGAGGGTGAGGGTGAGGATGAGGGTTAGGGTGAGGTTGAGGGTGAGGGTGAGGTTTAGGATGACGGTTAGGGTTAGGTTTAGGTTTAGGATAAGGGTTAGGCTGGGGGTTAGCGTTAGGGTTAGTGTGAGTGTTAGGTTTAGGGTTAGGGTTTGGGTTAGGTTGAGGGTGAAGATTTGGTTGAAGGTTAGGCTGAGGGTGAGGGTTAGGGTTATTGTGAGGGTTAGGATAAGGGTTAGTTTAGGGTTATGTTTAGGCTTAGGTTACTGTGAAGGTTAGTTTTAGGGTTAGGGTTAGGGTTAGTGTGAGGATAAGGGTTAGGGTGACGGTTAGGGTGAGGGTGAGGGTTAGGGCTGGCGTTAGGGTTAGGGTGAGGTTTAGGGTTAGGGTGAGTGTGAGGGTTAGAGTTAGGGTGATGTTTAGGGTGAGGTTGAAGGTTAGTATGACGGTGAGGCTGCGGATGAGGGTTAGGGTGAGGGTGCGTGTGAGGATGAGGTTGAGGATGAGGATTAGGGTTAGGATTAGTTTTAGGGATAGTGTTAGGTTGAGGGTTAAGGTTTGGGCAATGTTTAGGGTGAAGGTTAGGGTGAGGCTGAGGGTTCGGGTGAGGGTTCGGGTTCAGCTGAAGGTGTGGGTGAGGATTAGGTTTAGGTTGAGGGTTATCCTTAGGTGTAGGATTAGTGTCACGTTTAGGTGTAGGGGTACGGTTAGGGTTAGAGTCAGGGTTAGGTTGAGGGTTAGGGAGAGGGGTAGATGTAGGATTAGGGTGAGGTTTAGGGTGAGTGTGAGATTTGGGGTGAGGGTGAGGGTGAGGGTTAGGGTTAGGGTTAGGGTGTGTTTGATGGTGAGGGTGAGCGTTAGGGTTAGGATTAGGTGTAGGGTGAGTTTTAGAGTTAGGTTTAGGGTTAGAGTTATGGTTATTGTTAGGGTTAGTGTTAGGGTTAAGGTGAGGGTGAGGGTGAGGGTTTCGGCTAGGTAAGGGTTAGGTTTATGGTGAGGATAAGGGTTAGGTTGAGATTTAAGCTGAGGATAGGTTTAGGGTGAGGGTTAGGGATAGGGTTATGGTGAGGTTTAGGGTTAGGGTGATGTTTAGGGTGAGAGTGAGGGTCAGGGTGAGGGTGAGGGTTAGGGTTAGCGTTAGGTTGAGGGTTAGGGTTAGGGTGATGTTTATTTTGAGGGTGAGGGTTAGGGTTTGGGTGATTGTTCGAGTGTGGGTGAGGGTTAGGATGAGTATGAGGGTTAGGGTAAGAGTTAGGGTTAGGGTGAGGGGTATGGTGAGCATTCGGTTTAGGAATAGGGTTAGGGTTAGGGTTAGGATTAGGGTTAGGGTTCAGGTTAGGTTTAGGGTGAGGGTAAGGATTAGGGTGAGAGTGAGGGTGAGAGTGATGGTTAAGTTGTGGGTGAAATTTAGGGTTAGTGTGATGGTTAGGTTTAGGGTTAGGGTTCGGGGTAGGGTGAGGGGAAGGGTTAGGGTTAGGGTGATGGTGAGGGTGAAGGTTTCGGTAAGGGTGAGGGTGAGTGTAAGTGTTAGGGTGACGGTTAGGCTGAGGGTGAGGATTAGGGTTATTGTTAGTATTTGGATTAGGGTGAGGGTGAGAGAGAGAGTTAATGGTTAGGGTTAGGGTTAGGGTTTGGGTTAGGATTAGGGTGAGGTTGAGTGTGAGGGTGAGGGTTAGGGATAGAGTAAGGTTGAGGGTTAGGGTTAGGATGAAGGTTTGGGTGATGGTGAGGGTTAGGTTTAGGGTTATGGTAAGGGTTAGGTTTAGGCTGAGGGGGAGGCGGAGGGAGAAGTTGAGGGTAAGGGTGAGGTTTAGGGTTAGGGTGAGGGCTAGGGTGAGTGTGAGGGGAAGTGTGAGGGTGGAATTGAGGGTTTCATTTACCTTATCGTTATGGTTAGGGTGAAGTTTAGGTTGAGGGTGAGGGTTATGGTGAGGTTAGGGTTATGGTGAGGGTTACTGTTAGGCTTAGGGTGAGGGTTAGGGTTAGGGTGATGTTTAGGGCAAATGTGAGCATTCGGTGAGGGTGAGGGTGAGGGTGAGAGTTAGTGTTTGGGTTGGTTTAGGGTGAGGGTACATATGAGGGTTAGGATTAGGAACAGGTTTAGCGTTAGTGTTAGGCTGAGGGTATGGGTTAGGGTGAGGTTAAGGGTGAGGGTTAGGGTTAGGTTAGGGATAGGTTTAGCCTGAGAGCTAGGGTGAGGAGAGGGTTAGTGTGAGGGTTAGGGTGAGGGATTCGTTTAGGTAAGGGTTAGGGTTATGGTGAGGATTAGCGTGAGGTTGAGGGTTAGGTTGTGGGTTATGGTTAGGGTGAGGGTTAGAATTAGGTTTAGGGTAAGGCTTAGGTTTTGGGTGATGTTTAGGGTGAGGGTTCGGGTTAGGGTGAGGATGAGTGTTTGGGGAAGGGTAAGGGTTCGGGTGAGGGAGAGGGATAGGATGTGGGTGAGGATTAGGGTTAGGGTTAGGTTTAGTGGGAGGGTGAGTTTAGGAATAGGTTTAGAATTAGGTTGAGGGTTAGGGTGAGGGTTAGGGTGAGGGTTAGTGTTAGGGAGCGGGTTATTGTGAGGGTGAGGGTGAGCATTAGGGTTAGGGTTAGGGTAAGTTTGAGGGTGAGGGTTAGGTTTAGAATTAGGGTTAGGATTAGGGTTAGGTTGAGTGTTACTTTGAGGGTGAGGGTGAGGGTGAGGGTGAGGGTTAGGGTTAGGGTGAGAATTAGGGTTAGGGTTAGGCTTAGGGTTATGGTGAAGGTAAGGGTTATGGTGAGGTATATTGTGAGGATGAGGGTTAGGGTTAGTGTTAGGGTTAGAGTGAGGGTTAGGGTGAGGCTTAGGCTTACATTTAGTATTAGGGTGAGGTTGAGGTATAGGGTGAGGTTTAGCGCTATGGTAATGGTTAGGTTTAGGGTTAGGGTGAGGGTGAGGGTGAATGTTAGGTTTAGCGTTAGGGTGAGGGTGACGGTGAGGGTTAGGAATAGGGTAAGTATTTGGGTTATGATGAGGGTGAGGGTGACAGTAAGGGTGTGGGTTAGGGTTAGGGTGAGGGTTAGGTTTAGGGTTAGGGTTAGGATGAGGTTTATGGTGTGGGTAACTTTAGGGTGAGGTTTAGGGTGAGGGTAAGGATTAGGGTGAGGGTAAGGGTTGGGGTTAGGGTTAAGATTAGGGATAGGGTGAGGATTAGGGTTAGGTTTAGGATGAGGGTTACGATGAGGGGTAGGTTTAGGATTAGAGTGAGGGTTAGGTTTAGTGTGAGGTTTAGGGTTAGGGTTAGGGTGAGGGATAAGTTTAGTCTGAGGGTTAGGGTTAGGGTTAGGGTGAGGGTAAGGTGTAGGGTGAGGGTTAGGCTGAGAGTGAGATTTAGGGTTAGCATTATATTTAGGGTTTTGGTTAGGATGAGGATTAGGGTTAGGGTTAGGGTGAGATAGAGGGTGAGGAAGAGTGTTAGATTTAGGTAAAGTGTGAGGGTTAGTGGTAGATTGAGGGATAGTTTTAGGGTAATTGTTAGGGTTACGGTAAGGGTTAGGGTGAGGTTAAGTGTTATGTTTGGTTTAGTGTGAGTTTCAGGGTGAAGATTAGCGTTAGGTTGAGGCTTAGGGTTAGGGTGAGGGTTAGGGTTAGTGCTAGGGTGAAAGTTATGGTTAGGGTGATGTTTATTGTGAGGGTAAGGGTGAGGATAAGGGTGAGTGTTCGGGTGAGGGTGTGGGGTCGAGTGAGGGTGAGGCTTAGGGTGTGGTTGAGGCTTAGGGTTAGGGTGAAGGTTAGGGTGACGGTGAGGGTTAGCCTGAGGGTTAGGTTTAGGGTTAGGGTTAGGGTGACAGTTAGGTTGAGGTGTCGGGATAGGTTTAGGGAGAGGGTTAGGGTTAGTTTGACGGTTAGGGTTAGGGTTAGGGTTGGTGTGAGGTTAAGGATTCGGGTGAGGTTTAGGGTGATGGTGAGGGTTAGGGTTAGTGTTAGGTTTAGGGTTAGGGTTAGGTTTAAGGTGTCGGTGAGGTTTAGGGTTAAGGTGATGTTTAATGTGATGTTTAGTGTGAGGGTGAGGGTGAGGGTTAGTGTGAGGGTGTGGGTGAGGTTGTGGTTGAGGATGAGGGTTAGGGTTAGGGTTGGGGTGAGGTGAGGGTGAAAATGAATGTGAGGGTTAGGATTAGTGTGAGGGTTAGGGTTAGGGTTAGGGTTAGGATGAGGTTTAGGCTGAGTGTTAAGGTTATGGTTAGTGTGAGGGTTAGGGCTAGGGTGTGGGTGAGGGTGAGGTTTAGGTTTAGTTTTAGGGTGAGTATGAGGGTTAGGGTTAGATTTAGAGTTAGGCTAATTTTTAGGGTTAGGGTTAGGGTGAGGGTGAGGGTGAGGGTTTGGTTTAGGTAAGGGTTAGGTTTAGGGTGAGTATTAGGGTGAGGGTGAGGTTTAGGGTGAGGGTGTGGGTGAGTGTTGGGGTGAGGGTGAGTGTGAGGGTTAGATTTTCGGATGGGTTAGGGTTAGCGTGAGGTATAGGTTGAAGATTAGGGTTAATGTGAGGGTTAATGTTAGTGTTAGGGTGAGGGTTAATGTGAGGATAAGAGTTAGGTTGAGGGTTAGGGTGAGGTTGAGGAGTAGGTTTAGCGTTAGCGATAGGGTGAGCGTTAGGGTGAGGGTTAGGTTTAGGCTGAGGGTGAGGTTTAGGTTTAGGTTTAGGGTTAGGGTTAGGCTTAGGGTGAGGGTGAGGGTGAGGGTTAAGTTTATGATAAGGGTAAGGTTTAGGGATAGGGTTAGGGTGAGGGTCAGGGTGAGGGTTATGTTTAGGTAGAGGGTTAGGGTTAGGCTTAGGGGTAGAGTTAGGGTGATGTTTATTGTGAGGGTGAAGGTTAGGGTGAGAGTGAGTGTTAGGGTGAGTGTGAGGGTTTGTGTTAGGGTTAGGGTTAGGGTGATGTTTAGGGTGAGGTTTATAGTTAGGGTAAGTTTTAGTCTTCGGATTAGTGTGAGGGTTAGGGTGTGGGTGAGGATTTGGTTTAGGTTGAGTGTTAGGGTGACGATGAGGTTTGGGGTGCGGGTGAGGGTTAGGGTCACGTTTACGGTGAGGGGTAGGGTTAGGATTAGAGTGAGGGCTAGGGTGAGGTTGAGGGTGAGGGTGAGGGCTTCGTTATGTAAGGGTTAGGTTTAGAGTTAGAGTTATGATTGGAAGAGGGTGAGGATTATATTGAGGGGTAGTGTTAGGGTGAGGGTTAGCGTTAGGGTTAGGGTGAAGGTTAGGGTTAGTTTGATGTTTAGTATGAGGGTGAGGGTTACTATTAGGTTTAGCGTTAGGGAAAGGGTTAGATTAGCTTTAGTGTTAGGGTGAGGGTTAGGGTTAGTGTGAGAGTAAGGGTTAGGGTTATAGTTAGGGTTAGTGTGAGGATAAGTGTTAGGGTGAGGTTTAGGTTGCATGTTTATTGTTGGGGTTAGGGTGAGGGTTAGGGTGAGTGTTAGGGTTAGGGTTACGATTTGGGTTAAGGTGAGGGTTAGGGTTTGGGTGATGTTTAGGGTGAGGGTGAGGGTTAGAGTGAGGGTGAGTTTGACGGTGAGGGTTACAGTTAGGGTTAGGGTTTGGGTGAGGGTGAGGGTTAGGGTTCGGGTGAGGTTTACGGTTAGGCTGAGTTGAGAGTGAGGGTGAGGGTGAGGGTTAAGTTTAGGGTTAGGTTGAGGGTGAGTGTTAGGGTTAGGTTTAGGATTAGGGTTAGGGTTAGGGTTATTCTGAGGTTTAGGGTTTGGGTGAGGGTGAGGTTTAGGGTTAGGTTTAGGGGTGAGGGTTAGTGTTAGGTTTACGTTGAGGGTTACGTTGAGGGGTAGGTTAAGGGTGATGCTTATGGTGAGGGTGAGGAAAAGGGTGAGGGTTAGCATTTTGATTAGGGTTAGGGTGAGTTTTATGGTTAGGGTTAGGGATATTGTTAGGATTATGGTTAGGATGAGGGCTAGGGTGAAGATGATGGTTACTGTTAGGGCTAGGATGAGGGTTAGGTGTTTGGGTGAGGGTTAGGGTTAGGTTAATGTGAGGGTTAGGGTTAGGGTTAGGGTTTGGGTTAGGTTGAGGGTAAAGTTTAGGGTAAGCGTTAGGATGAGGGTGAAGGTTAGGGTGAGGATGAGGGTTAGGATGAGGGTTAGGTATAGGGCGAGGGTTAGGGTGAGGGTTAGGGTTAGGGTTAGGGTTAGGGTGAGGTTTAGGGTGTGGGTAAGTGTTAGGGTGAGCGTTAGGGTGAGGATGAGGGTTAGGGTTAGGGTGAGGGGAAGGGTTAGGGTGAGGTATAGGGTGAGTGTGAGGGTTAGGGTTAGCATTAGGGTTAGGGTGTGGGTGAGGGTTAGGGTTAGGGTTAAGTTTATGGATAGGGTGAGGATTAGGGTTAGGGTTAGGTTTAGTGTGAGGGTTAGGCTGAGTGGTATGGTTAGGATTAGGGTGAGGGTTAGGTTTACTGTGAGGTTTAGGGTTAGGGTTAGGTTGAGGGTTAGGTTTACTATGAGGGTTAGGGTTAGGTTTAGGGTGAGGGTAAGGGTTGGGGTGAGTGTTAGGCTGAGGGTGAGTTTTAGGATTAGCCTTAGGTTTACAGTTAGGGTTAGGATGAGTGTTAGGGTTAGGGTGAGGGTGAGGTTGAGGGTGAGGATGAGTGTTAGGTTTAGGTTTAGTGTGAGGGTTAGTGTTAGGGTGAGGTTTAGGTTTAGGATGAGTGTTAGGGTTTGGGTAAGGTTTAGAGTGAGGGTTAAGGTTAGGGTTAGTTTAGGGTGAGGTTCACGGTGAGGGTTAGGGTTAGGTTGAAGCTTAGGTTTAGGGTGAGGGTTAGGGTTTGTGTTAGGGTGAGAGTTAGGGTTAGGGTCATTTTTATTGTGAGGGTGAGGGTTAAGTTGTGGTTGAGGCTTAGGGGTAGGGTGAGGGTTAGGGTGATGGGGAGGGTTAGGCTGAGGGTGAAGTTTACGTTTACGATTAGGGTTAGTTTGAGGGTTAGGATTAGGGTTAGGGTTAGTCTGAGTATAAGGTTTATGGTGAGGTTTAGGGTGAAGGTGAGGGTCAGGATTAGCGTTAGGGTTAGGGTGAGGGTTAGGGTTAGGGTGATGTTTAGGGTGAGGTTGAGGGTTAGTGTGCGGGGGAGGGGGAGGGTTAGGGTGAGTGTGCAGGTGAGGGTGAGGCTGAGGATGAGGGTTAGGTTTAGGGTTTGGTTCATGGTGAGGGTTAGGGTTAGGATTAGAGTTAAGGTTAGGGTTAGGGTTATGCTGAGGGTGAGGGTGAAAGTGAGGGTGAGGGTTAGGGTTAGGTTGATGGTTCGGGTTAGTGTGAGGGTTTGTGTGATGTTGAGGGTCAGCGTTAGAGTGTGGGTTAAAATGAGGGTTAGGGTGAGGGTGAGGATTAGGGTTAGGATTAGTTGTAGGGTGAGTTTTAGGGTTGGGGTTAGGGTTAAAGTTATGGTTATTTTTAGGGTTAGGGTTAGGGTGAGGGTGAGGATGAGGGTTTCCGTTAGGTAATGGTTAGGTTTAGCGTGAGGATTAGGATGACGGTGAGAGTTAAGCTGAGGTTAGGTTTAGGGTGAGGGTGAGGGTTAGGGTTAGGGTGAGGATTAGGGTTAAGGTGATGTTTAGGGTGAGGGAAAAGTTTAGGGTGAGGGTGTAGGTTAGGGTGAGGGTGAGGTTTATGGTTAACATTACGTTTACCGTTAGGGTTTGGATGAGGGTTATGGTTAGGTTGAGGGTGAGGGTGAGGGTGGTGGTGAGGGTTATTGTTAAGGTTAGTGTGATTGTTATTGTTATGGTGAGGGTTAGGTTTAGGGTTATGGTTAGGGTTCGGGTGAGGGTTCAGGTGAGGGTTAGGTTTAGGTTGAAATTTAGGATTGGGGTGAGGGTTAGGTTTAGGTTGAGGTTGAGGGTAAGAATTAGGATGAGGGTTAGCGTGAGTGTGATAGGGTTAGGGTGAGCGTTAAGGTTAGGGTTAGAGTTAGGGTGAGTGTGAGGGTTAGGGTCATGTTTGGGGTTAGGATAAGGGTTAGGCTGAGGGTTAGGGTTAAAGTGAGTGTGTATGTTAGGTTTAGGGTTAGGGTTTGGGTTAGATTGAAGGTAAAGTTTAGGGTGAGGTTCAGGGTGAGTGTGAGGGTTAGGGTTAGGGTGAGTGTTAGGGTGAGGGTTAGGTTTAGGGTTATGGTTAGGGTTACGGTGAGGGTTCGGGTGAGGGTTAGGTTTAGGGTTAGGGTTAGGGTGAGGTTTAGGATGTGGGTAACTTTTAGGGTGAGGGTGAGGGTGAGGGTTAGGGTTAGGGTTAGGGTGAGGGAAAGGGTTAAGTTGAGGGTCAGGGTGAGGTGGAGGGTTAGGGTTAGCATTGGGGTTAGGGTGATGGTGAGGTTGAAAGTGAAGGTGAGGGTTAGGGTTAGGGTGAGTGTTAGGGTTAGGTTAGGGTTAGGATGAGGTTCAGGCTGAATGTTAAGTTTAAGATTAGTGTGAGGGTTAGGGTGAGGGTTCGGGTGAGGGTGTGGTTTAGGGTTAGTTTTAGGGTGAGTTTTAGGGTTAGGGTAAGGGTTGAAGTTAGGGTTATTGTTAGGGTTAGTGTTAGGGTGAGGGTGAGGATGAGGGTTTCGTTTAGATAAGGGTTAGGGTTAGGGTGAGGATTAGGGTGAGGGTGAGGGTTAACCTGAGGTTAGGTTTACGGTGAGGGTTAGGGTTAGGGTTTGTGTGAGGGTTAGGTTTATTGTGATGTTTAGTGTGAGGGTGAGGGTTAGGGTGAGGGTTAGGGTTACAGTGAGGGTGAGGGTGTGGGTGAGGGTTAGAGTTAGGGTTAGTTTTAGGTTGCATGTGAGGGTAAGTGTTAGGAATAGGAATAGGGTTAGTGTTAGGGTTAGGCTGAGGTTGAGGGTCAGGGTGAGGGTGAAGGTTAGGGTTAGGGTTAGTGTTAGGTTGAGAGTTATGGAGAAGGGTAGTGTTAGGGTTAGGGTGAGGTTTAGGGTGAGTGTGAGGCTTAAGGTGAGGGTCAGTGTGAGGGTTAGGTTTAGGGTTAGGGTTAGAGTTAGGGTGAGTTTGATGTTGGGGGTTAGGTTTAGGATTAGGCTTAAGGTTAAGGTTAGTGTGAGTCTTAGTGTGAGGGTGAGGGTTCGGTTGAGAGTGAGGGTTAGGGTGTGCATGAGGTTTAGGGTTTCGGTGAGGATTAGGGTTAGGATTAGGGTGAGGGTTCTGGTGAATTTAAGGATTAGGGTGAGGTTTAGTGTGAGGGTGTGGGTGAGGGTTAGTGTTAGGGATAGGGTGAGAGTTACGGTGAGTGTTAGGTTTAGGGTTAGGGTTAGGGTCATGGTGAGGCTTAGGGTTAGGGTGAGGTTTAGGGTTACAGTTAGGGTTAGTGTGAGTGTGATGGTGAGTGTTAAGGTTAGGTTGAGGGTTAGAGTTTGGGTGAGGGTGAGGGTGAGTGTTAGGATTAGTGTTAGGATTAGGGTTAGGCTGAGGGTGATGTGGAGGGTGAGTGTAAGGGTTAGGGTTAGGATGAGGGTTAGTGTTAGGGTTAGGGTTAGGGTTAGGTTTAGGGTGAGGTTTAGGGTTAGGTTTAGAGTTAGGCTGAGGGTTAGGGTTAGGGTTAGTGTTAGGGTTAGGTTTAGCGTTAGGGTAAGTGCTAGGGTGAGGGTAAATTTTAGGGTGAATTTTAGGGTTACGGTGAAGTTTAGGGTTAGGTTGAGGGTTAGGTTGAAGGTTAGGTTTATGGTTAGTGAGAGGGTGAGTGTTAGGGTGTGGGTAAGTGTTAGGGTGAGGGTTAGGTTGAGGGTGAGGGTTAGGGTGAGGGCAAGTGTTAGGGTGAGGATTTGTGTTAAGGTTAAGGATAGGATGAGGATTTGGGTTAGGCTTAGCTTTAGGGTGAGGGTTAGGCTGAGGGGTAGGGTTAGGGTTAGGGTGAGGCTTAGGTTTAGTGTGAGGGTTAGGGTTAGGTTTAGGGTGACAGTAAGGGTTACAGTGAGGGTTAGGGTGATTGTGAGTTTTAGGGTTAGCATTAGGTTTAGGGTTAGGCTTAGGATGAGTGTTAGGGTTACGTTTAGGTTTAGGATTAGGATGAGGGTGAGTTTTCAGGTTAGGGATAGGTTGAGGCTTAGTGTTAGGTGTGGGCTAGGGTGAGGGTCAGGGTTAGGGTGAGGGTGAGGGTGAAAGGTGAGGTTTTTGGTTATGTAAGGTTTAGGTTTAGGGTTAGGTTGAGGATTAATGTGAGGGTGTGGATTAGGGTTAGTGTTAGGGTTAGCGTGAGGGTGAGGTTGAGGGTGAGGGTGAGTGTTAGAATGAGGGTTAGGGTTAGGTTTAGGGTGAGGGTGAGGGTGAGGGTGAAGGTTAGGGTTAGGGTTAGGATGAAGCTTAGGGTTAGGGTGACGGTTAAATTTAGGGTGAGGGTTAGGGTTTGGGTGACGGTGAGGGTAAGGGTTAGGGTGAGGGCTAGGGTTAGGGTTAGGGTTAGGGTTAAGTTGAGGGTGAGGGTCAGAGTTAGCATTAGGGTTCGGCTTAGGGTTCGGTGAGTGAAAGTATAGGTTGAGGGTTAGGTTGAGGGTTAGGATTAGGGTTATTTTTCGGGTGAGGGTTAGTGTGAGGGTTAGTTTTAGTGTTAGGGTTAAAGTTAGGTTGTGAGTTAGGCTGAGGGTAACTTTTCGGGTGAGGGTTTTGGGGAGGGTGAGGGATATGGTTAAGGTGAGGGAAAGGTTAGGGCGAGGTTTAGGGTATGGTTGAGGGTTACTTTTAGCAATAGGTTCATGGTGAGGTTGAGGGTTAGGGTGAGGTTGAGGGTTTAGGGTTAGCATTAGGATTAGTGTTAGGGTTAGGGTGAGGGTTAGGTTTAGGGATAGGTTTAGGGTTAGGTTTAGAGTTAGGGTGAGTTTGAGAGTGAGGTTTAGGGTTAGTATTAGGGTTAGGTTTAGGGTTAGGCTGAGGGTGAGGTTGAGGGTGAGGGTGAGTGTTAGTGTTAGGTGAGGGTTAGGGTTTGTTAGGACTAAGGTCAGGATGAGGATTAGGGTTAGGGGGTTAGGGTTAGGTTTAGGATGAGGGTTAGGCTGAGGGGTAGGGTTACTGTTTGTTTGAGGATAAGGGTTAGGGTGAGTGTTAGGGTGAGTGTTAGGTTTAGGTTTAGGCTTAGGTTTCCGATGAGGGTTAGGGTGAGATTTAGTGTTAGTGTTAAGGTTAGGTTTAGCGTGAGGGTTAGGGTGAGTCTAAGTGTTAGGGTGAGGGTTAGGGTGAGGGTGAGGGATAGGGTTAAAGTGAATGTAAGGGTTAGGGCGAAGTTTAGGGTGAGGTTGACTGTTAATGTTAGCATTAGGGTTAAGGTGAGGGTGATGGTTAGGGTGAGGGTTAGGTTTAGGGTTAGGGATAGGGTGAGGATTAGTGTTAGGGTTAGGTTTAGGTTGAGGATTAGGCTGAGCGCTATGGTTAGGTTTAGAGTTAGGGTGAGGGTTAGGGTGAGGGTTATGGTTATGGTTATGGTTAGGGTGAGGTTGAGGGTGAGGGCAAAGTTTAGGGTGAGGTTTAGGGTGAGTTTGAGGTTTAGGGTTAGCATTAGTATTAGTGTTAGGGTTAGGGTGAGGGTTAGGTTTAGGGTTAAGTTTAGAGTTAGGGTGAGTTTGAGGGTGAGGTTTAGGGTTTGGATTAGGGTTAGGTTTAGGGTTTTGCAGAGGGTGAGGTTGAGGGTGAGGGGGATGGGTAGTGTTAGGTGAGGGTTAGGGTTTGTGTTAGGACTGAGGTCAGGATTAGGATTAGGGTTAGGGGTTAGGGTTAGGTTTAGGATGAGGGTTACGCTGAGGGTTAGGGTTACTGTTTGTTTGAGGGTAAGGGTTAGGGTGAGTGTTAGGGTGAGGGTTAGGTTTAGGTTTAGGCTTAGGTTTGGGAAGAGGGTTAGGGTGAGGTTTAGTGTTAGTGTTAGGGTTAGGATTAGAGTGAGGGTTAGGGTGAGTGTAAGGGTTAGGGTGAGGGTTAGGATGAGGGTGAGGGATAGGGTTAAAGTGAATGTAAGGGTTAGGGCGAAGTTTAGGGTGAGGTTGGGTGTTAATGTTAGCATTAGTGTTAAGATGTGGGTGAGGGTTAGAGTGAGGGTTAGGGTTAAGTTTAGGGATAGGGTGAGGATTAGGGTTAGGGTTAGGTTTAGGTTGAGGATTAGACTGAGCAGTATGGTTAGGGTTATGGTTAGGGTGAGGGTTAGGGTGTGGGTTATGGTTAGGGTTAGGGTTAGGGTGAGGTTCAGGTTGAGGGTAAAGTTTAGGGTAAGGTTTAGGGTGAGTTTGAGGTTTAGGGTTAGCATTAGGGTTAGGAGTAGGTTTAGGTGAGGGTTGGGTTTAGGGTTAGGTTTACAGTGATGGTTAGGGTTAGGGTTAGGGTGAGGGGTAGGGTGAGGAATTAGGGTGAGAGTTAGGGTTAATGTGAGGGTTAGGGTTAGTGTTAGATTTAGTGGGAGGATAAGGGTTAGTGTATGGGTTAGGCTGAGAGTGAGGGTTAGGGTTAGCGTTAGGGTTAGGGTGAGGTTTAGTGTGAAGGTTAGAATTCGGGTGAGGTTTAGGGTAGGGTTAGGGTTCAGGTGAGGGTTCGGGTGAGGGTGAGATTTAGGTTTATGTTTAGGGTTAGGTTGAGGGTTAAGGTGATGGTGAGGGTTAGGGTGAGGGTGAGGGTAAGGATTAAGGTGAGTATTAGGGTTAGGGTTAGGGTTAGGTTTATGGTGAGGGTAAGGGTTAGGAATGAGGTTTAGGGTGAGGGTGAGGTTTAGGGGTAGCGTTAGAGTTAGGGTGAGGGTTAGGGTGAGGGTTAAGGTTCGGGTTAGGCTTAGGGTGAGGGTGAGGGTTGGAGTTAGGGTTAGGGATAGGGTTAGGTTGAGGGTTAGAGTGAGCGTTAGGGTGAGGTTTAGGTTTAGGTGTAGGGTTAGGGTGAGGGTTAGGTTGAGGTTTTGTGTTAGTGTTTGGGTTAGGGTTAGGGTGAGTTTTAGGCTGAGGGCAAGGGTTAGAGTGAGGGTTAGGGTGAGGGTGAGGGTTAGGGATAGCATTAGGGTTAGGGTTAAGGTTTCGTTGAATGTTAGCGATAGGGTTAGGGTGATGGTGAATGTTAGTGTGAGTTTTAGGGTTAATGTTAGGGTGAGGGTGAGGGTTAGGGTTAGGTTTAGGGTGAGGGTGAGGGTTAGGGTTAGGGTGTGGTTTAGGTTTAAGCTGATGATGAGGTTAAGGGTTAGGGTGAGGGTTAGGGTTAGGGTGAGGATTAGGTTTAGGGAGAGGGTGAGTGTTAGGTTTAGGACTGGGCTTAGGTGTAGGGTTAGGCTTAGGGTTAGGGTGAGATTGAGGGTCATATTTAGGTTTAGGGTGAGGGTTAGGGTTATGTTTAGGTTTAGGGTGAGGGTGAGATTGAGGGTTAGGGTGAGGGTGATGGTGAGGGTGAGGGTGAGGGTGAGGGTTAGGTTTAGGATGAGTGTTACAGTTATGGTTAGTGTTAGGTTGAGGATGAGTGTGAGGGTTATGGTGAGGGTGATGGTGAGGTTTATGTTGAGGGTAAGGATTACGGTTTGGGTGAGGGTTAGTTTTAGGGTTAGTGTTAGGATGTGGGTTAGGCTGAGGGTTAGGGTTAGGGTGAGGGTGAGCGTTAGGTTTATTGTTGGGGTTACAGTTAGTGTGAGGGTTAGGTTTAGGTATAGGATTAGGCTGAGGGTTAGGGTCTGGGTTCGAATGAGGGTAATGGTTACGTGAGGGTTAGGGTGAGGGTGAGGGTGAGGGTTAGGCTTAAGGTTAGTGTGAGGGTAAGGGTTAGGGTGAGGGTTAGGTTGAAGGTGAGGATAGGGTTAAGGTGAGGGTAAGGGTAAGGGCATGGTTTAGGGTGAGGTTGAGGGTTATTGTTAGCATTAGGGTTACTGTGAGGATGAGGTTAGGGTGAGGGTTAGAGTTAGGGTTAGGAATAGGGTGAGGATTAGTGTTGTGGTTAGGTGTAGTGTGAGGGTTAGGCTGAGGGATAGGGTTAGGGTTAGTGTTAGGGTGAGGGTTAGGTTGAGGGTTAGGGTTAGGTTTAGGGATGGGGTTAGCTTAGGGTGAGGGTTTGGGTTAGGGTTAGGATTTGGGTGAGGGTGAGGTCTAGTGTTAGCATTAGGGTAAGGGTTAGGGTTAGGGTTAGGGTGAGGGTTAGTGTGAGGATTAGAGTTAGGGTTAGGATTAAGTTTAGGGTTAGGGTTAGACTGAGGGTGAGGGTGAGGTTGAGGGTGACTGTTAGGGTTAGGGTTAGTTTTAGGGTGAGGGCTAGGGTGAGGGTGAGGGTTAGGATGAGGGTTAGGGTCAGGGTGAGTTTTAGAGTTCGGTTTAGGGTGAGTTTTAGTGTTAGGGTGAGGTTTAGGGTAGGGTTAGGTTTCGGGTGAGGGTTCGGGTGAGGGTGAGATTTAGGGAGTGGGTGATGGTTAAGGTTAGGCTGAGGATTAAGGTGATGGTGAGGGTTAGGGTGAGGGTGAGCCTTAGCATTATGGTGAAAATTAGGGTTAGGGTTAGGGTTGGGCTTATGTTGAGGGTAAGGGTTAGGATGAGGTTTAGGCTGAGGGTGAGTTTTAGCGATATTGTTAGAGTTAAGGTGAGGGTTTGGGTGAGGGTTAGGGTTCAGGTTTGGCTTAGGGTTAGGGTGAGGGTAAGAGTTAGTGTTAGGGTTAAGGTTAGGTTGAGGATAAGGTTTAGTGTGAGGGTTAGGGTGAGGGTGAGGTTTAGGCTTAGGTTCAGGGGTAGGGTGAGCATTAGCGTGAGGTTTAGGTTTAGGTTTAGTGTTAGGGTGAGGGTTGGGGTGAGGTTTAGTGCTATTGTTAGTGTTAGCGTTAGGGTGATGTTTAGGGTGAGGGTAAGAGTTAGAGTGAGGGTTAGGGTGACGGTGAGTGTTAGGGATAGCATTAGTGTTATGGTTTGGTTTAGAGTGAGTGTTAGGGTTAAGATTAGGGTGAGGTTGAGGGTGAGGGTTAGGGTTAGCATTAGGTTAGGGTTAGGGTGAAGGTGAGGGTTAGGATTAGGGTTAGGTTTAGGGTGAGAGTGAGGGTGAGGGTTAGGGTTAGGGTTAGGGTTAGGGTTAGGGTGAGTTTTAGGATTAGGGTGAGGGTGAGTGTTAGGTTTAGGATTAGCCTTAGTTGTAGGGTTAGGCTAATGGTGAAGGTGAGGGTGAGGGTCAGAGTTAGCATTAGGGTTAGGGTTTGGGTGACGTGAGTGTTAGGATTAGGGTTAGAGTTAGGGTGAGAGTGAGGGTGAGGGTAAGAGTTAGGGTTAGGGTTAGGGTTCGGATGAGGGTTAGGGTGAGGGTTAGGTTTAGGCTTAGTTTTCGGGTGAGTGTTAGTGTTAGCGTTAAGTTTAAGGTTAGGTTGTGGGTTAGGCTGAGTGTAACTTTTAGGGTGAGGGTTTTGGTGAGGGTGAGGGATATGGTTAAGGTGAGGGAAGGGTTAGGGCGAGGTTTAGGGTATGGTTAAGGGTTAATATTAGCATTAGGTTTACGGTGAGGGTGAGGGTTAGGGTGAGGTTGAGGGTAAGGGTTAGGGTGAGGACTAGGTTTAGGGTGATGGTTAGGGTGAGGGTTCGTGTTAGGCTGAGTGTTAGGGTTATGGTGAGGTTTTGGGTTAGGATATGTGTGAGGATTAGGGTTAGGGTTAGGGTTATGGTGAGGGTAAGGGTTAGGGTGAGGTTTATGTTGAGGGTGAGGGTTAGGGTTAGCATTAGAGTTAGAGTGATGGTTAGGGTGAGGGTTAGGGTTAGGTCGAGGGTGAGGTTTAGGGTTAGGTTTAGGGTGAAGATTAGGGTTAGGGTGAGGGTTAGGGATAGGTTTACGTTTAGGGTGAGGTTCAGGGTTAGGGTTAGGGTTAGAGTTAGGGTGAGGTTGAGGGTGAGGGTTAGGTTTAGGATTAGGTTTAGGGTTAGTGTTCGGCTGAGAGTGAGGGTGAGGGTGAGGTTGAGGGTTAGAGTTATGGTGAGGGTTAGGACTAAGTTTAGGTTGAGGGTTTGGGTTTGTGTTAGGGTGAGGTTTAGGGTGAGGGCTAGGGTTAGGGTTAGTGTGAGGCTTAGGTTTAGTGTGAGGGTTAGTGTTAGGATTAGGGTTTAGTTTAGGGTGAGGGTAAGGGTTAAGGTGAGGATTAGTGTGAGGGTGAGGATTAGGGTTAGGGTTAGGTTGAGAGTGAGCATTAGGTTGAAGTTTAGGTTTAGGTTTAGGGTTAGGGTGATGGTTAGGGTGAGGGTTAGTGTTAGTGTTAGGGTTATGGTTAATGTGAGGGTTAGGTTTATGGTTAGAGTTAGGGTGAGGTTGAGGGTGAGTGTTAGGGTTAGGGTTTGGTTTAGGGTGAGGTTGTGGGTAAGGGTTTCAGTTAAGATAGTCATAGGTTTAGGATTAGGGTGAGGGTGAGGTTTAAGGTGAGGGTTAGGGTGAGGGTTAGTGAGAGGTTGAGGATTTCAGTTAGGAAAGGCTTAGGGTTAGGGTTAGGGTGAGATTTAGTTTGAGAGTGAGGTTTAAGGTGATGGTTACGGTTAGGCTTAGGGTGAGTGTGAGGGTTATGGTTAAGGATAGGGTTAGGATGAGGATTAGGCTGGGGGTTATGGTTAGGGTTCAGGTTAGGGTAAGGGTTAGGGTGAGGGTTAAGGTGAGGGTGAGGGTTAGGTTTAGGCTTAGGGTTAGGGTGAGGGTTAGGTTTAGATTACTGTTAGGGTTAGGATTATGGTGAGGATTTGGGTTAGGGTTAGGGTTAGGATGTGGGTTAGGCTGAGGGGATGGGTTAGGGTTAGGGTTAGGGTTAGGTTTAGGGTTAGGTTGAGAATTAGGGTAAGGGTGAGGGTGAGGGTTAGGTTGAGGTTGAGGGTGAGGGTAAGTGCAAGGGTGACGGTTAGTGTGAGGTTGAGTTTGAGGGTTAGCATTAGGGTTAGAGTTAGGGTTAGGGTGAGGTTTAGGGTTAGGGTTAGGGTGAGGGTGAGGGCTAGTGTGAGCATTAGGGTTAGGGTTAGAGTTAGGGTTAGGGTGAGGTTTAGGATTATGGTTAGGATTAGGGTTAGGGTTAGGTTTAGGCTGAGGTTGAGGGTGAGAGTGAGGGTGAGGGTTTGGGTTTGGGTTAGTTTTAGGGTGAGGGCTAGGTGGAGGGTGAGGGTTAGAGTTATTATTAGGGTGAGGGTGAGGGTTTCAGTTAGGAAAGGCTTAGGTTTAGAGTTGGGGTGAGGTTTGGGGTGAGGGTGAGGTTTAAGGTGAGGGTTAGGTTTAGGGTGAGGATTAGGGTTAGGGTTAGGGTGATTGTTTGGGTTAGGGTTATGTTTAGGGTGAGGGTGAGAGTGAGGGTGAGGGTGAGGGTGAGTGATACGGTGTAGGTGATGGTTAGGTTTAGGGTTAGGGTGAGGTTTAGGGTTTGGGTGATATTTAGGGTGAGTGTGAGGGTTAGGGTTAGCTTTAGTTTTAAGGTGAGGGTTTGGGTGAGGGTTAGGGTTAGGGTGAGGTGAGGGTCAGGGTTAGGGTTAGGGTTAGAGTTAGGGTGAAGGTGAGGGTTAGGTTTAAGTTTAGGGTTAGGTTTAGGGTGAGACTGAGGGTGAGTGTGAGGATGAGGGTTCCGGTGAGGGTTAGGTTTAGGGTTAGGGTTTGCTTATGGTGAGGATTAGGGTTAGTTTTAGGGTGAGGGTTATGGTGAGGATAAGTTTTAGGGTGAGGGTTGGGAGAGGGTGAGGGTTAGGTTTAGGTTGAGTGTTAGGGTGAGCGTTAGTGTGAGGATTATGTTTAGGTTTATGGTTAGGCTGAGGCCTAGTGTGAGGTTTAGTGTTAGTGTAAGGGTTAGGGTTAGGGTGAGGGTCAGGGTGAAGGTAAGGTTTAGAGTGAGGTTTAGGGTGAGGTTTAGGGTTAGGGATAGCATTAGGTTTTGGGTTAGGGTTAGGGTGAGGGTTAGGCTTAGGGTTAGGGTTAGCGTTAGGGTGAGGGTTTTGCTTAGGGTAAGGTTTAGAGTTAGGGTGAGGGTGAGGTTGAGGTTTAAGATTTGGATTATGGTTAGGGTTAGGGTTAGGCTGAGGGTGAGGGATTGAGTTAGGGCTAAGGTCAGGGTTAGGGTTAGGGTTAGGGTTACGTTTAAAATGAGGGTTAGGCTGAGAATTAGGGTTAGTGTTGGTGTGAGGGTTAGGGTTAGGTTTAGGGATAGGGTGAGGATTGGTGTTAGGGTTAGGCTTAGGTTGAGGATTATGCTGAGGGGTAGGTTTAGGTTTAGGGTTAGGGTGAGGGTTAGGGTGAGTGTTATTGTTAGGGTTAGGGTTAGGGTTAGTTTGAGGGTGACAGTAAAGGTTAGGGTGAGGATGAGGTTTAGGGGTAGCATTAGGGTTAGGGTTAGGTTTAGGGAGAGGGTTAGGTTTAGGGTTAGGGTTAGGTTGAGGGTCAGGTTTAAGGTTAGGGTGAGGGGTAGGGTGAGGCGTTATGGTGAGTGTTTGGGTTAATGTGAGTGTTAGCGTTAGGGTTAGCATTAGTGTGAGGATAAGTTTTAGGTTTCGGGTTAGGCTGAGAGTGAAAGTTAGGTTTAGCGTTAGGGTTAGGGTGAGATTTAGGGTGAAGTTTAAGATGAGGGTCAGGGTTAGTATGAGGGTGAGGTTTAGAGTTAATTTTAGGGTGAGGGTTAGAGTTACGGTGAGTTTTAGGGTAGGGTTACGGTGAGGGTGAGGGTGAGGGTGAGGGTGAGTTTTAGGGTATGGGTGATGGTTAGGGTTAGGGTGAGGGTTAAGGTGATGTTGAGGCTTAGGTTGAGGGTGATGGTAAGGATTTCCGTGAGTATTTGAGTTATGGTAATGGTTAGGGTTACGGTGAGTGTAAGGGTAAGGGTGACGTTTAGTGTGAGGATAAGGTTTAGTGTGAGGGTTAGTGTTAGGATTAGGGTTTAGGTTAGGTTGAGGGTAAGTGTTATGGTGAAGGTTAGTGTTAGTGTTAGTTTTAGGGTTAGGTTTAGGGTTAGAGTTAGGGTGAGGTTGAGGATGAGGTTATGGTTAGGGTATGGTTTAGGGTGAGGGCTAGGGTGAGGTTGAGGGTAAGGGGGTGGGTTAGGGTGAGGGTGAGGGTTTCAGTTAGGATAAGCTTAGGGTTAGGGTTAGGGTGAGGGTGAGGTTTAAGGTGAGGGTTAGGGTGAGGGTTAGTGTGAGGCTGAGGGCTTCAGGTAGGAAAGGCTTAGGGTTAGGGTTAGGGTGAGGATTAGGTTAAGGGTGAGGTTAAAGGTGAGGGTTAGGGTTAGGCTTAGGGTGAGGGTGAGGATTATGGTTAGGAATAGGGTTAGGATGAGGATTAGGCTGAGGGTTATGGTTAGGGTTCAGGTGAGGGTAAGGGTTAGGGTGAGGGTTAGGGTGAGGGTGAGGGTTAGGGTTAGGCTTAGGGTTAGGTTTAGGGTTAGTGTTAGGGTTAGGATTATGGTGAGGATTAGGGTTAAGGTTAGGTTTAGGGTGTGGGTTAGGCTGAGGCGATGGGTTAAGGTTAGTGTTAGGGTTAGGGTTAGGGTGAGAATTAGGGTAAGGGTGAGGGTGAGGGTTAGGTTGAGGTTGAGGGTGAGGGTAAATGTTATGATGCCGGTTAGGGTGAGGTTGAGGTTGAGAGTTACCATTAGGGTTAGAGTTAGGGTTAGGGTGAGGGTTAGGGTTAGGGTTAGTGTGAGGGTGAGGGTGAGGGCTAGTGTGAGCATTAGGGTTACTGTTAGGGTTAGATTTAGGGTTAGTGTGAGGGTGAGATTTAGGGTTAGGGTTAGGATTAGGGTTAGGGTTAGGTTTAGGCTGAGGTTGAGGGTGAGAGTGAGGGTGAGGGTTGGTGTTTGGGTTAGTTTTAGGGTGAGGGCTAGGGGGAGTGTGAGGTTTAGTGTGATTATTAATGTGAGGGTGAGGGTTTCAGTTAGGAAAGGCTTAGGTTTAGATTTGGGGTGAGGTTTGGGGTGAGGGTGAGGTTTAAGGTGAGCGTTAGGTTTACGGTGAGGATTAGGGTTAGGGTTAGGGTGATTGTTAGGGTTAGGGTTATGTTTAGGGTGAGGGTAAGAGTGAGGGTAAGGGTGAGGTTGAGTGATACGGTGTAGGTGATGGTTAGGTTTAGGGTTAGGGTGAGGTTTAGGCTTTGGGTGATATTTAGGGTGAGAGTGAGTGTTAGGGTTAGATTTAGTTTTAAGGTGAGGGTTAGGGTGTGGGTTAGGGTTAGGGTGAGGTGAGGGTCAGGGTTAGGGTTAGTGTTAGAGTTAGGGTGAAGGTGAGGTTTAGGGTTAGGATTAAGGTTAGCTTTAGGGTTAGGATGAGTTTTAGTGTTAGTGTAAGGGTTAGGGTTAGGGTGAGGGCTAGGGTGAGGTTTAGTGTTAGTGTAAGGGTTAGGGTTAGGGTGAGGGTCAGGGTGAGGGTAAGGGTTAGGGTGAGGTTTAGGGTGAGGTTGAGGGTTAGGGATAGCATTAGGTTTAGGGTTAGGGTTAGGGTGAGGGTGAGGTTTAGTGTTAGCATTAGGGTTAGGGTTAGGGTGAGGGTTAGGTTTAGGGTTAGGTTTAGGGTGAGGGTGAGGGTGCGTGTGAGCGTTACATTTAGGGTTAGGGTGAGGGTTAGGGTGAGGGTGAGGGTGAGGGTGATTGTTAGGGTAAGGGTGATTGTGAGGGTGAGGGTGAGGGTTTGGTTTAGGGTGAGGGTAAGGTTATGTTTAGGGTTAGGGTGAGGGTGAGGCTGAGGGTTAGGGTGAGGGTGATGGTGATGTTGAGGGTGAGGGTGAGCTTTAGGGTTTGGATGTGGGTTAGGTTTAGGGTTAGGATGAGAGTTAGGTTGAGGGTTAGGTTTAGGGTTAAGGTGAGGTTAAGTGTTATGGTAAGGGTGAAGGTTCAGTTTTGGATTAGGGTTAGGGTTAGGGTGAGGGTTAGGCATAGGGTTAGGGTTAGGGTGAGGGTTTTGCTTAGGGTAAGGTTTAGAGGTAGGGTGAGGGTGAGGTTGAGGTTTAGGATTTGGATTATGGTTAGGGTTTGGGTTAGGCTGAGGGTGAAGTTGAGGTTGAGGGTGAGGGTTAGGTATTGTGTTAGGGCTAAGGTCAGGGTTAGGGGTAGGGTTAGGGTTACGTTTAGAATGAGGTTTAGGCTGAGAATTAGGGTTAGTGTTGGTGTGAGGGTTAGGATTAGGGTTAGGGATAAGGTGAGGATTGGTGTTAGGGTTAGGCTTAGGTTGAGGATTATGCTGAGGGGTAGGGTTAGTGTTAGGGTTAGGGTGAGTGTTATGGTTATGGTTAATGTTAGGGTTAGGTTGAGGGTGAGAGTAAAGTTTAGGGTGAGGATGAGGTTTAGGGGTAGCATTAGGGTTATGGTTAGGGTTGGGGAGAGGGTTAGGTTTAGGGTTAGGATTAGGTTGAGGGTTAGGTTTAAGGTTAGGTTGAGGGGTTGGGTGAGGGGGTAGGGTGAGGATTTGGGTTAATGTGAGTGTTAGGGTTAGGGTGAGCATTAGTGTGAGGATATGTTTTAGGTTTTGGGTTAGGCTGAGAGTGAGGGTTAGGTTTAGCGTTAGGGTTACGGTTAGATTTAGGGTGAAGTTTAAGATGAGGGTTAGGGTTAGTACGAGGGTGAGGATTAGAGTTAGGTTTAGGGTGAGGGTTAGAGTTACGGTGAGTTTTAGGGTAGGGTTACGGTGAGGGTGAGGGTGAGGTTGAGGGTGAGTTTTAGGGTGTGGGTGATGGTTAGGATTAGGGTGAGGGTTAAGGTGATGTTGAGGCTTAGGTTGAGGGTGATGGTAAGGATTACGGTGAGTATTAGAGTTATGGTTAGGGTTAGAGTTACGGTGAGTGTAAGGGTTAGGGTGACGTTTAGTGTGAGGGTGAGGTTTAGGGTTAGGGTTAGAGTTAGGGTGAGGGTTATTTTGAGGGTTAGGGTGAGGGTTAGGCTTAGGGTGAGGGTGAGGGTTAGAGTTAGGGTTAGGTATAGTGTGAGGGTGAGGGTAAGATTTAGGGTCACGGTTAGGATGAGGGTGAGGGTTAGGGTTAGGTTGAAGGTTAGGGTGAGCGTTAGGGTGAGGGTTAGGTTTAGGTTTACGGTTAGGGTGAGGGTTCGCTGAGGTTTAGTGTTAGTGTTAGGGTTAGGGTTAGGGTGAGTGTTAGGCTGAGGGTAAGGTTTAGAGTGAGGTTTAAGTTGAAGTTGAGGGTTAGGGATAGCATTAAGGTTAGTGTTAGGGTTTGGGTGAGGGTTAGGGTTAGGTTTACGGTGATTGTGAGTGTTAGGTTTAGCTTTAGGGTTAGGTTAGGGTGAGGGTGAGGGTTAGGGTTAGGGTGAGGGTGAGGGTTAGGGTGAGGGTTAGGGTTAGGGTGACGGTAAGGTTAAAGGTTAGGGTGAGGTCTAGGGTTAGAGTTAGTGTTAGGGTGAGCTTTAGGTTTAGGGTGAGGGTGAGGGTTAGGTTTAGGGTTAGTCTTAGGTGAAGGGTTAGGCTTAGGGTGAGGGTGAGGGTAAGGGTCATAGTTAGGTTTAGGGTGAGGGTTAGGGTTATGGTTAGGATTAGGGTGAGAGTGAGGGTGAAGGTTAGTGTGAGGGTGATGTTTAGGGTGAGGGTGAGGGTTAGGTTTAAGGTGAGGTTTAGGGTAAGGGTTAGTTTTAGTGTGAGGGTGATTGTGAGGGTTTGGGTGAGGGTGATGGTGAGGTTGATGGTGAGGGTGAGGGTTAGGGTTTGTGTGAGGGTTAGTTTTAGGGTTAGGGTTAGGATGAGGGTTAGGCTGAGGCTTAGAGTTAGGGTTAGGGTGAAGGTAAGGGTTAGAGTAAGGTTTTGTGTTAGGGTGAGGGTGAGGGTTAGGGTTAGTGTTGGGTTTACAGTTAGGGTGAGGGTTAGGGTTAGGATTAGGATTAGGCTGAGGGTTAGGGTCTGGGTTCGAGTGAGGATAAGGTTTAGGTTGAGGGTTAGGGTGAGGGTGAGGGTTAGCATTAGGCTTAGGGTTAGGGTGAGGTTTAGGGTGAGGGTAAGTGTTAGGGTTAGGGTTTGGGTGAGGGTGAGGTTCGGGTTAAGGTGAGAGTAAGGGTAAAGGCGAGGTTTAGGTTGAGGTTGAGGGTTATTGTTAACATTAGGGTTACGGTGAGGGTGAGGGTTAGGATGAGGATTAGGTTTAGGGTTAGGGATAGGGTTAGGATTAGGGTTGTAGTTAGATGTAGGGTAAGGGTTAGGCTGAGGGGTAGGGTTAGGGTTAGGGTTAAGGTGAGGCTTTGGTTGAGGGTTAGGTTTAGGGTTAGGGTTAGGTTAGGGTGAGGGTTTGGGTTTGGGTTAGGGTGAGGGTGAGCGTGAGGATTACAGTTAGGGTTAGGATTAAATTTATGGTTAAGGTTAGACTGAGGGTGAGGGTGAGGTTGAGGGTGAGTGTTAGGGTTAGGGTTCGTTTTAGGGTGAGGGCTAGGGTGAGGGTGAGGGTTAGGGTGAAGGTTAGGGTCAGGGTGAGGTTTAGAGTTCGGTTTAGGGTGAGTTTTAGGGTTAGGGTGAGGTTTAGGGTAGGATTAGTGTTCTGGTGAGGGTTCGGGTGAGGGTGAGTTTTAGGGAGTGGGTGATGGTTAAGGTTAGGCTGAGGATTAAGGTGATGGTGAGAGTTAGGTTTAGAGTGAGGGTTAGGATTATGGTGAGGATTAGGGTTAGGTTTAGGGTTAGGCTTATGTTGAGTGTAAGGGTTAGAATGAGTTTTAGGCTGAGGGTGAGTTTTAGGGATATAGTTAGAGTTAGGGTGAGGGTTTGGGTGAGGGTTAGGGTTCGGGTTTGGCTTAGGGTTAGGGTGAGGGTAAGAGTTAGTGTTAGGGTTAGGGTTAGGGTGACGATAAGTTTTAGTGTGAGGGTTAGGTTGAGGGTGAGGTTTTGTTTTAGGTTTAGCGTTAGGGTGAGGGTTAGGGTGAGGGTGAGTGTTAGGGATAGCATTAGTGTTAGGGTTAGTTTTAGGGTGAGTGTTAGGGTTAGGATTAGGGTGAGAGTGAGGGTGAGGGTTAGAGTTAGGGTTAGGGTGAGGCTTAGGGTTAGGGTGAGGGGTAGGTTTAGGGTGAGGGTTAGGGTTAGGGTGACGGTGAGGGTAAGGGTTAGGGTGAGGGCTAGGGTTAGAGTTAGGGTTAGGGTGAGTTTTAGGATTAGGATGAGGCTGAGTGTTAGGTTTAGGATTAGGCTTAGGTGTAGGGTTAGGCTAAGGTTGATGGTGAGGGTGAGCATCAGAGTTAGCATTAGGGTTAGGGTTAGGGTGAGGGTGAGTGTTAGGATTAGGTTTAGAGTTAGGGTGAGAGTGAGTGTGAGGGTAAGAGTTAGGGTTAGGGTTAGGGTTAGGATGAGGGTTAAGCTGAGGGTTAGGGTTAGGGTTCGGGTGAAAGGTTAGGTTGAGGGTTAGGGTGAGGGTTAAGTTTAGGCTTAGTTTTCGGGTGAGGGTTAGTGTAAGGATTAGGGTTAAGTTTAGGTTGTGGGTTAGGCTGAGGGTAACTTTTAGGGTGAGGGTTTTGGTGAGGGTGAGGGATATGGTTAAGGTGAGGGAAAGGTTAGGGCGAGGTTTAGGGTATGGTTGAGGGTTAATATTAGCATTAGGTTTATGTTAGGGTGAGGGTTAGGATTAAGTTGAGGGTAAGATTTAGGGTGAGGACTAGGGTTAGGGTGATATTTGGGTGAGGGTTCGTGTTAGTGTTAGTGCTAGGGTTAGGGTGAGGTTTTGGGTTAGGATATGTGTGAGGATTAGGCCTAGGGTTAGGGTTATGTTGAGGGTAGGGGTTAGGGTGAGGTTTATGGTGAGGGTGAGGGTTAGGGTTAGCATTAGGGTTAGAGTTATGGTTAGGGTGAGGGTTAGGGTTAGGGTGAGGGTGAGGTTTAGGGTTAGGTTTACGGTGAGGTTTAGAGTTAGGGTGAGAGTTAGGGATAGGTTTACGTTTAGGGTGGGGTTCAGGGTTAGTGTTAGTGTTAGAGTTAGGGTGAGGTTGAGGGTGAGGGTTGGGTTTAGGATTAGAGTTAGGGTTAGGGTTCGGCTGAGGGTGAGGGTGAGGGTGAGGTTGAGTGTTAGGGTTAGGGTGAGGTTTAGAATTAGGTTTAGGTTGAGGGTTGGGGTTTGTGTTAGGGTGAGGTTTACGCTGAGGATTAGGGTTAGGGTTAATTTGAGGTTTAGGTTTAGTGTGAGGGTTAATGTTAGGATTAGGGTTTAGGATAGGGGGAGGGTAAGTGTTATGGTGAGGGTTAGTGTGAGGGTGAGGATTAGGTTTAGGGTTAGGTTGAGAGTGAGCGTTAGTTTGAAGTTTAGGGTTAGGTTTTGGGTTAGGGTGATGGTTAGGGTGAGCGTTAGTGTTAGTGTTAGGGTTATGGTTAATGTGAGGTTTAGGATTATGGTTAGAGTTAGGGTGAGGTTGTTGGTGAGGGTTAGGGTTAGGGTTTGGTTCAGGGTGAGGGCTAGGGTGAGGTTGAGGCTAAGGGGAAGGGTTAATGGGAGGGGGAGGGTTTCAGTTAGGATAGGCGTGGGCTTACGGTTAGGGTGAGGGTGAGGTTTAATGTGAGGGTTAGGGTAAGGGTTAGGGTGAGGTTTTCAGTTAGGAAAGTCTTAGGGTTATGGTTAGGGTGAGGATTAGGGTGAGGGTGAGGTTTAAGGTGAGGGTTAGGGTTAGGGTTAGGGTGAGGGTGAGGGTTTTTTTACGGATAGGGTTAGGATGAGGTTTAGGCTGAGGGTTCGTGTTAGGGTTCGGGTGAGGGCAAGGGTTAGGGTGAGGGTTAGGGTGAGGGTGAGGGTAAAGTTTAGGCTTATTTTTAGGATAAGTGTAAGGGTGAGCGTTAGTGTTATGGTTAGGGTGAGGTTTAGGTTGAGGGTAAGGTTTAGGGTGGGAGTTAGGGTGAGCTTGAGGGATAGGGTTATGGTGAGTGTAAGTGTTAGGGCGAGGTTTAGGGTGAGGTTGAGGGTTAATGTTAGCAATAGGGTATGGTGAGGGTGAGGGTTAGTGTGAGGGTTAGAGTTAAGATTAGGGATAGGGTGAGGATTAGGTTTAGGGATAGGTTTATGGTGAGGTTGAGGGTTAATGTTAGCAATAGCGTATGGTGAGGGTGAGGGTTAATGTGAGGGTTAGAGTTAAGATTAGGGATAGGGTGAGGATTAGGGTTAGGGATAGGTTTAGGGTGAGGGTTAGGCTGAGGATTAGGGAAAGTGTGGGGGTTAGGGTTAGGGTTAGGGTGAGAGTTAGAGTAAGGGTTATGGTTAGGGTTAGGGTGAGGTTTAGGGTGAGGCTAAGTGTTAGGGTGCCGATTAGGTTGAGGTTGAGGTTTAGGATTATCATTAAGGTTAAAGTTAGGGTTAGGATGAGGGTTATGGTTATGGTTAGGGTTAGGGTGAGGGGGACGTCTAGTGTTCGCATTAGGTTTAGGGTTAGGATTAGAGTTAGGGTTAGGGTGAGGGTTAGGTTTAGGAATAGGGTTAGGGTTAGGGTTAGGCTGAGGTTGAGGGTGAGGGTGAGGAGTGGCTTAGTGTTTGGGTTAGTTTTGGGGTGAAGGCTAGCGGGAAGGTGGGGTTAGGGTGAGGATTAGGGTGAGGTTGAGGGTTTCTGTTAGCAAAGGCTTAGGGTCAGGGTTGGGGTGAGGCTTAGGGTGAGGGTGAGGTTTAAGGTGAGGGTTAGGGTTCTGGTGAGGATAAGGGTTAGGGTTAGGTTGAGGATTAGGGTTTGTGTTATGATTAGGGTGAGGATGAGAGTGAGGGTGAGGGTGTAGGTGATGGTTAGGGTGAGGTTTATTGTTTGGGTGATATTTAGGGTGAGGGTGAGGGTGAGTGTTAGGGTGAGCGTTAGGGTTAGGGTGAGGGTTAAGTTTAGGGTGAGATTGAGGGTGTGGGTCAGGTTTAGGGTGAGGGTTGGTGTTAGGGTGAGGGTCAGGGTAGTGTTAGGTTTAGAGATAAGGTGTGGGCGAGGGTGTTGGTTATGGTGAAGTTTTCGGTTAGAAAATGCTTAAGTTTACGTTTAGGGTGAGGTAAGGGTGAGGGTGATGTTTAAGTTGAAGGTTAGGGTTACGGTTAAGGTGAGGATAAGGTTTAGGGTTAGTATGAGGGTGAGGGTTATATTTAGGTTTAGGGTGAGGGTTAGGGTTAGGGTGAGGTTTAGGGTAGGGTTAGGGTTCGGGTGAGGGTTCAGGTAAGGGTGTTTTAGGGAGTGGGTGATGGTTAGGGTTAGGGTGAGGGTTAAGGTGACAGTGACGGTTAGGGTGATGGTGAGGGTTAGGATTATGGTGAGGATTAGGGTTAGGGTTAGGGTTATGTTGAGGGTAAGGGTTAGGATGAGGTTTAGTGTGAGGGTGAGTTTTAGGGTTATAGTTAGAGTTAGGGTGAGGGTTTGGGTTCGGGATTGGCTTAGAGTGAGGGTGAGGGTAAGAGTTAGGGTTAGGGTTAGGGTTAGGGTGAGAGTAAGCTTTAGTGTGAGGTTTAGGGTGAGGGTGAGGGTTAGGGTTAGGTTGAGGGTTACGGTGAGCATTAGGGAGAGGTTTAGGTTTAGGTTTAGGGTTAGGGTGAGGGTTAGGGTGAGGTTAGTTTTAGGGTTATGGTTAGGGTTAGGGAGAGGGTTAGGGTGAGGTTAAGGATTAGAATGAGGTTTGAGGTGAGGGTTAGGTTTAGACAGTTAGGGTTAGTGTTCGTTTGAGGGTGAGTGTGAGGGTTAGAGTGAGGTGATGGTGAGATTGATGTTGAGGGTGAGGGTTATGGTTTGGGTGAGGGTTAGTTTTAGAGTTAGGCTTAGGATGAGTGTTAAGCTGACGGTTAGGGTTAGGGTTAGTGTGAGGGTTAGGGATAGGGTGAGGGTTAGGGTTAGGGTAAGGGTAAGTATCAGGTTGAGGATGAGGGTTAGGGTTAGGGAGAGGGTTAGGGATAGGGTTAGGGTTAGGGTGAGGGTTTTGGTTAGTTAGGTTTAGAGTTAGGGTGAGGGTGAGTGTGATGTTTTGGGATTGGATTAGGGTTAGGGTTAGGCTTAGGCTGTGGCTGAGGTTGAGGGTTAGGGTTAGGGTGAGGCTGAGCGTTAGTGTTAGTGTTGGGGTTACAGTTAGGGTGAGGTTAGGGTTAGGTTTATGATTATTCTGAGGGTTAGGCTGAGGGTTAGGGTCTGGGTTCGAATGAGGGTAATGGTAAGGGCGAGGTTTAGGGTGAGGTTGAGGGTTATTTTTAGCATTAGGGTTACTGTGAGGGTGAGGTTAGGTTGAGGGTTAGAGTTAGGGTTAGGAATATGGTGAGGATTAGTGTTGGGGTTAGGTGTATGGTGAGGGTTAGGCTGAGGGATAGGGTTAGGGTTAGTGTTAGTGTGAGGGTTAGGTTGAGGGTTAGGGTTCGGGTTCGGGTTAGGGTTAGGGTTAGGTTAGGGTGAGTGTTTGTGTTAGGGTTAGATTTTGGGTGAGGGTGAGGGCTAGTGTTATCATTAGGGTAAGGGTTAGGGTTAGGGTTAGGGTGAGGGTGAGCGTGAGGATTACAGTTAGGTTTAGGATTAAGTTTAGGGTTAGGGTTAGACTGAGGGTGAGGGTGAGGTTGAGAGTGAGTATTAGTGTTAGGGTTAGTTTAAGGGTGAGGGCTATGGTGAGGGTGAGGGTGAGGGTGAGGGTTAGGGTCAGGTGAGGTTTAGAGTTCGGTTTAGGGTGAGTTTTAGGGTTAGGGTGAGGTTTAGGGTAGGGTTAGGGTTGGAGTGAGGGTTCGGGTGAGGGTGAGTTTTAGGGAGTGGGTGATGGTTAAGTTTAGGGTGAGGATTAAGGTGATGGTGGGGGTTAGGGTGATGGTTTGGGTGAGGTTTATGTTTCGGGTTAGGCTTAGGGTGAGGGTGAGGGTAAGAGTTAGGGTTAGGGTTAGGGTTAGGGTGAGGATAAGGTTTAGTGTGAGGGTTAGTGTGAGGGTGAGGTTTAGGGTTAGGTTGAGGGTTAGGATGAGCATTAGTGTGAGGTTTAGGTTTAGGTTTAGGGTTAGCGTGAGGTTTAGGGTGAGGTTTAGTGTTAGGGTTAGGGTTAGGGTTAGGGTGAGGGTTAGGGTGAAGGTTAGGTTTAGCGTGAGGGTTTGGGTGAGGGTGAGTGTTAGGGACAGCATTAGTGTTAGGGTTAGGTTTAAGGTGAGTGTTAGGGTTATGATTAGGGTTAGGGTGAGGGTGTGGGTTAGGGTGAGGGTTAGTGTTAGGGTTAGGATGAAGCTTAGGGTTAGGGTGATGGTTAAGTTTAGGGTGAGGGTTAGGGTTAGGGTGATGGTGAGGGTAAGGGTTAGGGTGAGGGCTAGGTTTAGATTTAAGGTGAGGGTGAGGGTCAGAGTTAGCATTAGGGTTAGTGTTAGGGTGAGGGTGAGGATTAGGTTTAGGGTTAGAGTTAGCGTGACAGTGAGGGTGAGGGTAAGAGTTATGGTTATGGTTATGGTTAGAATGAGGGTTAAGCTGAGGGTTAGGGTTAGGGTTCGGTTGAGTGAAAGTTTAGGTTGAGGGTTTGGGTGAGGGTTAGGTTTAGGTTTAGTTTTTGGGGGAGGGTTAGTGTGAGGGTTAGTGTTAGGGTTAGGATTAATGTTAGTTTGTGGGTTAGGCTGAGGGTAACTTTTAGGGTGAGGATTTTGGTGAGGGAGAGGGATATGGTTAAGGTGATGGAAAGGTTACGGCGAGGGTTAGGGTATGGTTGAGGGTTAATGTTAGCAATAGGTTCATGTTGAGGTTGAGGGTTAGGGTGAGGTTGAGGGTAAGGTTTAGGGTGAGGACTAGGGTTAGGGTGATGTTTAGGGTGAGGGTTCATGTTAGGGTTAGTGTTAGGGTTAGGGTGATGGTTAGGGTTAGGATATGTGTGAGCATTATGATTAGGGTTAGGGTTATGGTGAGGGTAAGATTTAGGTTGAGGTTTATGGTGAGGGTGAGGGTTAGCGTTAGCATTAGGTTTAGAGTGATGGTTAGGGTGAGGGTTAGGGCTAGTGTGAGGGTGAGGTTTAGGGTTAGGTTTAGGGTGAGTTTTAGTGTTATGGTGAGGGTTAGGGATAGGTTTACGTTTAGGGTGAGGTTCAGGGTTAGGGTTAGGGTTATAGTTAGGGTGAGGCTGAGGGTTAGGGTTAGGGTTAGGGTTAGGGTGATGGATAGGTTGAAGGTTAATGTTAGTGTTAGGGTTAGGGTTAGGGTGAGGTTTAGGTTTACGGTTAGAGTTAGGGTGAGATTGAGGGTCAAGGTTAGATTTAAGGTTTGGTTTAGGGTGCGGGCTAGGGTGAGGGTGAGGGTTAGGGGGAGGGGGTGGGTTCCAGTTAGGATAGGCGTAGGGTTAGGGTTAGGGTGAGGGTGAGGTTTAAGGTGAGGATTAGGGTGAGGGTTAGGGTGAGGCTGAGGGTTTCAGTTAGGAAAGGCTTAGGGTTAGGGTTAGGGTGATGATTAGGGAGAGGGTGAGGTTTAAGGTGAGAGTTAGGGTTAGGCTTATGGTGAGAGTGAGGGTTATGTTTAGGGATAGGTTTAGGATGAGGATTAGGCTGAGGTTTCGGGTTAGGGTTCGGGTGAGGGTAAGGTTTATGGTGAGGGTTAGGGTGAGGGTGAGGGTTGGGGTTAGGCTTAGGGTTAGGGTGAGGGTTAGGGTTAGTGTTAGTGTTAGGTTTAGGGTTATGGGGACGATTAGGGTTAGGGTAAGTTTTAGGATGTGGATTAGGCAGAGGAGATGGGTTAGGGGTAGGGTGAGGGTTAGGGTTAGAGTGAGAATTAGGGTAAGGTTTAGGGTGAGGTTTAGGTTAAGGTTGAGGGTGAGGGTAAGTGTTAGTGTGCGGGTTAGGTTGAGGTTGAGGTTTAGGGTTAGCATTAGGGTTAGAGTTAGAGTTAGGGTGAGTGTTATGGTTAGGGTTAGGGTGAGGGTGAGGGCTAGTGTGAGCATTAGGGTTAGGTTAGGGTTAGAGTTAGGGTTAGGTTGAGGGTGAGGTTTGGGTTTAGGGTTAGGATTAGGGTTAGGGTTAGGTTTAGGCTGAGGTTGAGGGTGAGAGTGAGGGTGAGGTTTGGTGTTTGGGTTAGTTTTAGGGTGAAGGCTAGGGGGAGGGGGCGGGTTAGAGTGATTATTAGGGTGAGGGTGAGGGTTTCAGTTAGGAAAGGCATAGGTTAGGGTTAGGGTTAGGGTGAGGGTTAGGGTTAGGGTTATGTTTAGGGTGATGTTGAGAGTGAGGGTGAGGGTGAGGGTGAGGGTGAGGGTGAGGGTGTAGGTGAGGGTTAGGTTTAGGGTTAGGGTGAGGGTTAGGGTTTGGGTGATATTTAGGTTGAGTGTGAGGGTTAGGCTTAGCTATAGGGTTAGGTTGAGGGTTAGGGTTAGGGTGAGGGTGAGGATCAGGGTTAGGATGAGGGTTGGGGTTAGGGTGAGGGTCAGGGTAGTGTTAGGGTTAGAGTTAGGGTGAGGGTGAGTGTTAGGGTAAGGATTAGTGTTAGGGTGAGGGCTAGGGTGAGGGTTAGGTTTAGGTTTAGGTTTAGGATGAGGGTTAGGGTAAGGCTTAGTGTTAGTGTTAGGGTTAGGGTTAGCGTGGGAGTTAGTGTGAGGGTTAGGCTTAGAGGGAGGGTTAGGGTGAGGGTGAGGTTTAGGGTTAGCATTATGGTTAGGGTGAGGGTGACTTTTAGGGTTAGCATTATGGTTAGGGTTAGGGTTAGGGTGACGGTTTGGCTTAAGGTAACGGTTAGGGTGAGCGTGATGTTTAGTATTAGCATTAGGGTTAGGGTTAGGGTTAGCTTGAGCGTTAGGTTAGGGTTAAGGTTAGGGTGAGGGTGAACATAAGGGTTAGGGTTATGGTTAGCGTGAGGGTTTGAGTTAGGGAGGGGGTTAGGGTTTGGTTGAGGGTGAGGGTTAGGTTTAAGTTTAGGCTTAGGTGTAGGGTTAGGCTTACGGTGAGGGTGAGGGTGAGGGTCACTGTTAGGTTAAGGGTGAGGTTTAGGGTTATGGTTGGGGTTAGGGTGACGGTGATGTTGAGGGTTAGGGTGAGGGTAATGGGAAGGTTGAGGGTGAGGGTGAGGGTTAGCGTTTGGGTGTGGGTTAGGTTTAGGTTTAGGGTTAGTAGGAGAGTTAGGCTGATGGTTAGGGGTAGGGTTAGGATGATGGTTAGGGTTAGGGTGAGGGTAAGGATTAGGTTTTGGATTAGTGTTAGGGTGAGGGTGAGGGTTAGGCATAGGGTTAGTGTTAGGGTGAGGGTTTTACTTAGGGTTAGTGTTAGAGTTAGGGTGAGGGTGAGGGTGAGGTTTAGGGTTAGTATTAAAGTTAGAGTTAGGCTTAGGCTGAGGGTGAGTTTGAGTGTGAGGTTGAGGGTTAGTATTCGGTTGAGGGTTAGGGTTTGTGTTAGCGCTAAGGTCAGTGCGAGGGTCATGGTTAGGTTTAGGTTAAGGATGAGGGTTAGGCAGAGGGTTAGTGTTACTGTTCGTGTGAGGGTAATGGTTAGGGTGAGTGTTAGGGTGAGGGTTAGGTTTAAGTTTAGGCTTAGGTTTCCGGTGAGGGTTAGGTTTACGGGTATTGTTAGGGTTAGGGCTAGGGTTAGTGTTAGGGTTAGGGTGAGTGTAAGGGTTAGGATGAGGGTTAGGGTGAGGGTGAGGGATAGGGTTAAGGTTCAGGTAAGGGTTAGGTTGAAGTTTAGGGTGAGGTTGAGGGTTAACTTTAGCATTAGCATTAAGGTAAGGATGAGGGTTAGGGTAAGGGTTAGGGATAAGGTGAAGATTGGTGTAAGGGTTAGGTTTAGGTCGAGGTTTAGGCTGAGGGGCAGGGTTTGGGTTAGGGTGAGGGTGAGGGTTAGGGTGAGGGTAAAGGTTAGGGTGAGGTTTAGGGTGAGGTTGAGGTTTAGTGTTAACCTTAGGATTAGGGTTAGGATTAGGGTGAGGGTTAGGTTTAGGGTTAGTGTGAGGGTTAGGGTGAGGGGTTAGGGTGAGGGCTAGGGTTAATATGAGGTTTAGGGACAGGATTAGCATTAGTGTGAGGATAAGGGTTAGGGTGTGGTTTAGGCTAAGAGTGAAGGTTAGAGTTAGCGTTAGGGTTAGTTTGAGGTTTAGGGTGAAGTTTAAGGTGAGGGTTAAGGTTAGTATGGGGGTCAGGGTTAGAGTTAGGTTTAGGGTGAGGGTTAGAGTTAGGTTGAGTTTTAGGGTAGCGTTAGGGTGAGGGTGAGGGTAAGGTTAAGGGTGAATTTTAGGGTGGGGGTGATGGTTAGGCTTAGGGTGAGTGTTAAGGTTATGGTGAGGGTTAGGTTGAGGTTGAGGGTAAGGATTACGGTGAGTATTAGGGTTATGGTTAGGGTTAGGGTTATGGTGAGGGTAAGGGTTAGATTGAGGTTTAGGGTGAGGGTGAGGTTTAGGGGTAGCGTTAGATTTCGGGTGAGGGTTAGGGTGAGCGTTAGGGTTCAAGTTAGGATTAGGGTGAGGATGAGGGTTAGAGTTAGAATTAGGTACAGGGTTAGGGTGAGGGTAAGGTTTAGGTTGAGGGTTAGGATGAGGGTGAGGTTTAGGGTTAGGTTGAGGGTTAGGGTGACCGTTAGTGTGAGGGTTAGGTTTAGGTTTAGGGTTAGGGTGAGGATTAGGGTGAGGTTTAGTTTTAGTGTTATGGTTAGGGTTAGGGTGAGTGTTAGGGTGAGGGTAACGGTTAGAGTGAGGTTTAGGTTGAGGGTGAGAGTTAGGGATAGGTTTAAGGTTAGGGTTAGGGTTTGGGTGAGCGTTAGGGTTAGGGTTAGGGTGATGGTGAGTGTTAGGGTTAGATTTAGGGTTAGGGTTAGGGTGAGGGTGAGGGTTAGGGTTAGGGTGAGGGTGAGGGTTAGGGTGACGGTGAGGGTTAGGTTTAGGGTGACAGTGACGGTAAGGTTTAGGGTGAGGGCTAGGGTAAGAGTTAGGATTAGGTTTAGGTTTAGGGTTAGGGGGAAGGTGGCGGTGAGGTTGACGGTGAGGGTTAGGGTTAGGGTTAGTTTTATGGTGAGGGCTAGGGTAAGGGTAAGTGTTAGGGTGAGGGTGAGGTTATGGGTTAGGAAAGGTTTAGGGTTAGGTTTAGGGTGAGGATTAGGGTGAGTGTGAGGTTTAAGGTGAGGGTTAGGGTTATGTGTGGATTAAGGTTAGGGTTAGAGTGAGGGTTATGATTAGGGTGATGTTTAGGGTGAGGGTGAGGATTACGGTGAGGGAGAGGGTGAGGGTGATGGTGTGGGTGATGTTTAGGTTTGGGGTGATATGTTGGGTTACGGTGAGGGTCACGGTGAAAGTGAGGGTTAGGGTTAGGGTTAGGGTGAGGTTTAGGTTTTGGTTTAGGGTGAGAGGTAGGGTTAGGCTTAATGTGAGGGTTAGGGTTAGGGTTAGGGTTAGTGTGAGGATAAGGGTTTTGGTGAGGGTTAGGGTGATAGTGAGGTTTAGGTTTCGGTTGAGTGTTAGGTTGAGCGTTAGGGTGAGGGTTAGGTTTAGGTTTAGGATTAGGGTGAGGGTTAGGGTGAGGTTTAGTGTTATGGTTAGGTTTAGGGTTAGGGTGAGTGTTAGGGTGAGGGTAAGGGTTAGAGTGAGTGTTAGGGTTAGGGTGAGGGTTAAGGTTAGTATTAGGGTTAGGGTTAGGGTTAGGGTGAGGGTTACAGTTAGGGTTTGTTTTACGGTGACGGTGAGGGTGCGGGTTAGGGTTAGCATTTGGGTTTGGGTTAGGGTTAGGGTGAGTGTTAGGGTTAGGGTTAGGCTTAGGGTGAGGTTGAGGGTTAGGGTTAGGGTTAGGGTTAGGGAGGGGGTCATGTTTAGTTTGAGGAATAGGGTTAGGGTGAAGGTGAGGGTAAGGGTTAGGTGAGGGCTAGGGTTAGGCTAGGGTTAGGCTGAGTTTTAGGTTTGGGTGAGGGTGAGGGTGTGGTTTAGGTTTAGGTTTAGGCTTGGCGGTATGTTTAGGCTTACAGTGAGGGTGAGGGTGATGGTCTGAGTTAGGTTTAGGGTGAGGTTTAGGTTTATGGTTAGGTTTATGGTGAGTGTGAGGGTGAGGTTTAGGGTGAGGGTCATGGTGAGGGTGAGGGTGATGGTTAGGTTTAGGGTGAGAATTATGGTTACATTATGGTTTAGGGTGAGGTTGAGTGTGAGGTTGAGGGTGAGGGTGAGGGTTTGGTTTTGGGTGACGTTTAGGGTTAGGCTTAGGGTTAAGGTTAGTGTTAGGGTTAGTGTTGGGCTCAGCATGAGGGTTTTGGTTAGGGGGAGGTTGAGGTTAAGGCTGAGGGTGAGGGTTAGGTTTAGGGTGAGGGTTAGGGTTAGGGTTAAGTTTAGGGTGAGGGTTAGGTTTTAGGTTAGGTTTAGGATGAGGGTTAGGCTGATAGTTAGGATTAGTGTTTGGGGGAGGTTAAGGGTTAGGGTGAGGGTTAGGGTGAGGTTGAGGGTTAGGGTGGGGGTAAGGGTTAAGGTGAGGGTTAGGGTGAGGGTAAGGGATAGGGTTAAGGTGAGGGTAAATTTTAGGGCGAGGTTAAGGGTGAGGTTGAGTGTTAAAGTTAGCATTAGATTTATGTTGAGGGTGAGGGTTAGGGTTAAGATTAGGTATAGGGAGAGGATTAGGTTTAGGGTTAGGTTTAGGGGAGGGTTAAACTGAGGGGTAGGGTTAGGGTTAGGGTTAGCGTGAGGGTTAGGGGAGGTTTAGGGTTAGGGTTAGTGTTAGGGTTAGGTTTACATTGAGATTGAGGGGGGGATAGTTTGAGGGTTAGGGTAAGGTTGAGGTTTAGGGTTAGCATTAGGGTTAGGGTGAGGGTGAGGGTTAGGGTTAGTGTTAGGGTTAGGTTGAGGGTGGTGGTGAAGTTGAGGATGAGCCTTAGGGTTAGGGATAGTTTTAGGGTGACGGCTAAGTTGAGGATGAGGGTTATGGTGAGGGTTAGGTTAGGTTGAGGGTGATGGTTTCGGTTAAGAAAGGCTTAGGGTTAGGTTTAGGGTGAGGATTAGGTTGAGGGAGAGATTTAAGCTGAGGTTTAGGGTTAGGTTGAGGATTAGGGTTAGGGTTAGGGTGAGGGTTTGGGTTAGGTTGATTTTTAGGGTGAGGGTGAGTGTTAGGGGAAGGGTGAGGGTGATGGTGAGGGTGAGGGTATAGGTGAGGGTTAATGTTAGATTGAGGGTAGGGTGACGGTGAGGGTTAGGGTAAAGTTGAGTGTTAGGTTTAGGGTTAGATTGAGGGTTATGGTTAGGGTTAGGGTGTGGGCTAGGGTGAGGGTTAGGGTTAGGGTTAATGTGAGGGATAGGGTTAGGGTTAGGGTTAGTGTGAGTATAAGTGTTAGGGTGAGGTTTAGGGTGAGGGTTAGGGTGAGGGTTAAGGTGAGGGTAAGGTTTACTATTAGAGTGAGAGTTAGAGTTAGGTTTAGGGTGAAGGTTAGGTTTTGGGTGAGGTTTAGGATAAGGTTAGGGTAAGGTGAGGGTGAGGGGGAGGGGGAGTTTTAGGGTATTGATGACGGTTAGGGTTAGGGTGAGTGTTAAGGTGATGATGAGCGTTAGGGTAAGGGTGACGGCTAAGGTTGCGGTGAGGATTAGGGTTAGGGTTAGTGTTAGGTTTATGGTGAGGGTAAGGTTTAGAATGAGGTTTACGCTGAGGGTGAGGTTTAGGGACACCGTTAGGGTTAGGGTGAGGGTTAGGGTGAGGGTTAGGGTGCAGGTTAGGCTTAGGATGAGCGTGGCGTTTAGAGTTAGGGTTAGTGTTTGGGGTAGGGTAAGGGTAAGTTTTAGGGTGAAGGTTAGGGTGAGGGTGAGGGTTAGGGTTAGGTTGAGGGTTAGGGTGGCCTTTAAGGTGAGTGTTAGGTTTAGGATTAGGGTTATTGTGAGGGTTAGGGTGAGGTTTAGTGTTAGTGTTAGGGTTAGGGTTAGGGTGAGGGATAGGATGAGGTTAAGGTTTAAAGTGAGGGTTAGGGTGAGGGTGAGGGTTAGGGATAGCATTAGGGTTAGTGTTAGGGTTAGGATGAGGGTTAGGCATAGGGTTAGGTTGAGGGTGGGGTGACGTTGAGGGTGAGGGTGAGGGTTAGGGTAATGTTTAGGGTTAGGGTGGGGGTGAGGTTGAGGGTGAGGTTGAGGGTTAGGGTTTTGGTGTGGATTAGGCTTAGGGTTAAGGTTAGGGTTAGGGTTAGGGTTAGGATGAGGTTTAGGCTGAGCGTGAGACTTAGGGTTTGGGTGAGGGTAAGGATTATGATGAGGGTGAGGTTTAGATTTAGGATTAGGGTTAGGGTTAGAGTTAGGATTAGGGATAGTGTTAGGTTTAGGGTTATGGTGAGAGTTTTTCTTACGGTTAGAATTACAATTAGGGTGAGGTTGAGGGTTAAGTTTTGAATTAGGGTTAGGTTTAGGGTTACACTGAGGTTGAGGTTGAGGCTGAGGGTGAGGGTTAGGGTGAAGGTGAGGGATAGGGTTAAGGTGAGAGTAAGATTTAGGGCGAGGTTAACGGTGACATTGAGGGTTAATGTTAGCATTAGGGATACAGTGAGGGTGAAGGTTAGGGTTAGGGTTAGGGATAGGGTGAGGATTTGGGTTAGGGTTAGGTTTAGGGTGAGGGTTAGGCTGAGGGGTGGGGCTAGGTTTAGGTTTAGTGTGAGGGTTAGAGTGAGGTTTAGGGTTAGGTTTAGGCTAAGGTTTCGGGTGAGGTTGAGGGTGAGGGTAAGAGTTAGGGTGAGGTTTAGGTTGAGGTTGAGGTTTAGGATTAGCATTAGGGTTACAGTTAGGGTGAGGTTTAGGGTTCGGTTTAGTGTAAGAGTGAGGGTGAGGGCTAGTGTTAGCATTAGGGTTAGTGTTAGCGTTAGGGTTAGCTTTAGGGTGAGGGTGAGGGGAGGTTTAGGTTTAGGATTAGGTTTAGGGTTAGGGTTAGGCTGAGGGTGAGGGTGAGATTGAGGATGAGGGTTATGGTTAGGGTTAGTTTTTTAGGGTGAGGACTAGGGTGAGGGTGAGGTTTAGGGTGAGGGTTAGGGTGAGGGTGAGAGTTTCGGTTAGGTATGTCTTACGGTTTGGGTTAGGGTGAGGGTGAAGTTTAAGGTGAAGATTAGGGTTAGGGTGAGGATTAGGGTTAGGATTAGGGTGATGGATAGGGTTAGGGTGACGTTTAGGTCCAGAGTTTGTGTTAGGGTGAGGGTGAGGGTGAGGGTGATGGTGAAGGTGAGGTTGTAGGTGAGGTTTAGGTTTAGGGTGAGGGTTAGTGTGACAGTGAGGGTTAGGGTCAAGATGAGGGTTAGGGCTAGGGTTAGGGTGAGGGTTAGGCTTAGGGTTAGGGTGAGGAGTAGGGTGAAGGGTAGGTTTAGGGTTAGGGTGGGAGTTAGGGTTAATTTAAGGGTTAGGGTTAGGGTTTGGGTTAGTGTGAGGATAAGGATTAGGGTGATGATTAGGGTGATAGTGAGGGTTAGGTTTAGCATTAGGTTTAGGGTGAGGGTTGGGTGAGGTTTAAGGTGAGAGTTAGTGTTAGCATGAGGGTGAGGGTTAGAGTTAGGATTAGGGTGAGGGTTAGGATTAGGGTGAAATTTAGGAAGGGTTAAGGTGAGGGTTCGGGTTCGGGTGAGGATGACTTTTAGGGTGAATGTGATGGTTAGGGTTAGGGTGAGGGTTAAGGTGACGGTGTGGGTTAGGGTGAGTGTGAGGGTTAGGATTATGGTGAGGATTAGGCTTAGGGTTAGTGTTAAGGTTATGGTGAGGGTAAGGGTTAGGATGAGGTTTAGGTAGAGGGTGCGGTTTAGGTATAGCGTTAGCGTTAGGGTGAGGGTTAGTGTGAGGGTTAGGATTCGGGTTAGGCTTAGGGTGAGGGTGAGGGTTACAGTTAGGGTTAGGGTTAGGGTTACGGTGAGGGCAAGGTTTAGGGTTAGGGTTAGGGTGAGGGTGAGGGTTAGGGATAGGGTGAGCATTAGGGTGAGGATTAGGTTTAGGGTGAGGTTGAGTGTGAGGGTTAGGTTTAGGATTAAGCTTAGGTGTAGGGTTAAGCTTAGGGTGAGGGTGAGGGTGAGGGTTAGGGTTAATGTTAGGGTTACAGTTAAGTTGAGGGTTAGGGTTAGGGTTAGGGTTAGGATGAGGGTTAATCTGAGGGTTAGGTTTAGGGTTTGGGTGAAGGTAAGGTTTACGGTGAGTGTTAAGGTGAGGGTGAGGGGAGGGTTAGGCTTAGGGTTATGGTGATCTTTAGGGTGAGGGTTAGGGTTAGGGTGAGGTTGAGGGTTAATGTTAGTGTTAGGGTTACGGTGAGGGTAAGGGTTAGAGTGAGCGTTAGAGTTAGGGTTAGGGATAGGGTGAGGATTAGGGTTAGGGTTAGGTTTAGGGTGAGGGTTCGGCTGAGGGGTAGGGTTAGTATTAGGGTTAGGGTTAGGGTGAAATGGATGGTGAGTGTAAGGTTTAGGTTGAGGGTTAGCGTGAGATTGAGTTTTAGGGTTAGCATTAGGGTTAGGGTGAGGTTTTGGGTTAGGGTTAGGGTTAGGGTGAGGGTGAGGGCTAGTGTTAGCATTATGGTAATGTTTAGGGTTATGGTTATAGTGTGGGTGAGGGTTAGGTATACAGATAGGCTTAGGATTAGCGTTAGGATTAGGGGTAGGCTGAGGGTGGAGGATAGGTTGAGGGTGAGGATTAGGATTAAGGTTAGTTTTAGGGTGAGGGCTAGGGTGAGCGTGAGGGTTAGTGTGAGGGTGAGGATTTTCTGTTAGGAAAGGCTTAGGGTTCGGTTTAGGGTGAGTATTAGGTTGAGGGTGAGGTTTAAGTTGAGGTTTATGTTTAGAATGAGGATTAGGGTTAGGGTTAGGTTGAGGGTTAGGTTTAGGGTGATGTTTAGGGCGAGGGTGAGGTTGAGGTTGAGGGTAAAGTTGTAGGTGAGGTTTAGGGTTAGGTGAGGGTTATAGTGAATGTGAGGGTTAGGGTTAGGTTTAGGGTGAGGGTTCAGGTTAGGGTTAGGGGGAAGGGTAGGGTGAGGGGTAGGGGGAGGGGTAGAGTGAGGGGTAGCTTTAGGGTTAGGTTGGGGGTTATTGTTAATGTAAGGGTTAGGGTTAGTGTTAGGGTTAGTGTGAGGATAAGGGTTAGCATGAGGGTTAGGATGAGAATGAGGGTTATGGTTAGCCTTATGGTTAGAGTGAGGATTAGGCTGAGCATTAAGGTGAGGGTTAGGGTTAGGGTTAGTATGAGGGGGAGGTTTAGAGTTAGGTTTAGGGTGAGTGTTAGGTTTACGGTGAGGTTTAGGGGAGGTTTAGGGTCAGGGTGAGGGTGAATTTTAGGGAGAGGGTGATGGTTAGGTTTAGGGTGAGTGTTAAGGTGATGGTGAGGGTTAGGGTGAGGGTGAGAGTTTGGATTATGGTGAGGATTAGGGTTAGGGTTAGGCTTATGTTGAGGGTAAGGGGTAGGATGAGCTTTAGGTTGAGGGTGAGTTTTAGGGATAACGTTAGAATTAGGGTGAGGGTTTGGGTGAGGATTAGGGTTCGGGTAAGGCTTAGGGTGAGGGTGAAGTTTAGAGTTAGGTTTAGGGTTAGGGTTAGGGTGAGGATAAGGTTTAGGGTGAACGTTAGGCTGAGGGTGAGGATTATGGTTAGGTTGAGGGTTAGGGTGAGCATTAGGGTGAGGATTAGGTTTAGATTTAGGGTTAGGGTGAGGGTTAGGGTGAGGTTTAGTGTTAGGGTTAGTGTTAGGGTTAGGGTTAGGGTTAGGCTTAGGCTTAGGGTTAGGGTGAGAGTGAGGTTTAGTGTTAGCATTAGGGTTAGGGTGAAGGACAGTGTTAGGTATAGGGTTAGGATTAGGGTAAGGGTGAGGGTTAGGGTTAGGATTAGGGCGATGGTTAGGTTTAGGTTGAGGGTTAGGTTTAGGGTGGCGGTGAGGGTAAGTGTTACGGTGAGGGCTAGCGTTAGTCTTAGTGTTAGGATGAGGTTTAGGGTGAGTGTAAGGTTAAGAGTTAGGTTTAAGGTGAAGGTTAGTGTTACGGTTAGGGTTAGGGTGAGGGTGAGGGTGAGGGTTAGTGTGAGGGTGATGGTGAGGGTGAGGTTGAGGGGTAGGTTTAGTGTGAGGGTTAGTGTTATGGTTAGGGTTAGGTTGAGGGTGAGGGTGAGGGTTAGGGTGAGGGTGATGGTGAGGTTGAGCGTGAGAGTGAGGTTTAGGGTTTCGGTGAGGGTTAGGGTTAGGGTTAGTGTGAGGGTTAGGGTTAGGGTTAGGGTTAGTATGGGGGTGAGGTTTAGAGTTAGGTTTAGGGTGAGTGTTAGAGTTAAGGTGAGGTTTAGGGTAGAGTTAGGGTCAGGGTGAGTGTTCGGGTGAGGTTGAGTTTTACGGAGAGGTTGATGGTTAGGTTTAGGGTGAGGGTTAAGTTGACTGTGAGAGTTAGGGTGAGGTTGACGGTTCGGGTTACGGTGAGGATTAGGGTTAGTGTTAGGTTTGGGGTTATGTTGAGGGTGAGGGTTAGGATGAGGTTTAGGGTGAGGGTGAGTTTTAGGGGTATCATTATAGTTAGGGTGAGGGTTTGGGTGAGGGTTAAGGTTCGGGTTAGGCTTAGGGTGAGATTGAGGGTTAGAGTAAGGGTTAGGTTTAGGGTTAGGATGAAGGTAAGATATAGGGTGAGGGTTAGGGTGAGGGTGAGGATTATGGTTAGGTTGAGGGTTTCAGTGAGCATTAGGGTGAGGGTTAGGTTTAGGTTTAGGGTTTGGATGAGGGTTTGGATGAGGTTTAGTGTTAGGGTTAGGGTTAGGGTTAGCGTGAGGGTTAGGTTGAGGGTAAGGGTTAGAGTTAGTGTTAGGGTGAGGGTGAGGTTTAAGGATAGCATTAGGGCTAGGGTTAGGGTTAGGGTGAGGGTTAGATTTAGGGTGAGGGTTATGGTGAGGTTAAGGATGGGGGTTAGGTTTAGCATTACGGTTAGGTTTAGGTTTAATGTGAGGGTTAGGGTTAAGGTTAGGGTGAGGGTGTGGGTTAGGGTTAGGGTTAGGTTGAATGTTAGGTTTAGGTTGACGATTAGTGTTAGGGTGATGGTGAGTGTAAGTCTTACGGTGAGGGCTAGGTTTAGGCTTAGAATTAGGCTGATTTTTAGGTTTGGGTGAGGGGGAGGGGGAGGGTTAGGTTTAGGATTTGGCTTAGGTGTTGGGTTAGGCTTAGGTGAGGGTGAGGGTGAGGGTCAGAGTTTGGTTTAGGGTGAGGGTTAGGGTTATGGTTAGGGTTAGGGTGAGGGTGAGGGTGAAGGTTAGGGTGAGGATAATGTTGAGGGTGAGGGTGATGGTTTGGTTTAGGGTGAGGTTTAGGGTTATGGTTAGGGTTAGGGTGAGGGTGTTTGTGAGGTTTAGGGTGAGGTTGATGATGAGGTTGCGGGTGAGGGTGAGGGTTAGGGTTAGGGTTAGGGTTAACATTGCAGTGAATGTTAGGGTTAGGTTTAGGGTTAGTATGAGGGTTAGGCTGAGGTTTAGTCTTAGGGTTAGGGTGAGGTTAAGGTTTAGGGTGAGGGTGAGGGTTAGGTTTAGGATTAGGTTTAGGGTTAGGGTGATGGTGAATGTTAGGGTTAGGGTGAGGGTTAGGGTGAACATTAGAGTGAGGGTTAGTATTAGGTTTAGGGTGAGTATTAGGGTTAGTGTTACATTTAGGGTGAGGTTTAGGCTGAGGTTTAGGGTTATGTTTAGGGTTAAGGTTAGTGTGAGGGTTAGGGTGAGGGTGAGTTTTAGGGTGTGCATGACAGTTAGGGTAAGGGTGAGGGTTAAGGTGACCGTTAGGGTTAGGGTGAGGGTGAGGGTTAGGGACAGCTTAGAGTTAGGGTGAAGGTGAGGTTGAGGGTGTGGTTTCAGGTTAGGCTTAGGGTGAGGGTGAGGGTTAGAGTTAGTGTTAGGGTTAGGTTTAGGATGAGGTTATGGCTGAGGATCAGGGTTAGGGTTAGGGTGATGGATAGAGTTAGTGTGAGGGTTAGGGTTAATGTTAGGGTTAGGATTAGGGTGAGGGAAAGGTTTAGGTTGAGGGTTAAGGTTTTGGTGAGTGTTAGGGTTAGAGTGAGGGTTAGGGTGAGCATTAGGGTGAGGGTTAGGGTTAGGTTTAGGGTTAGTGTGAGGGTTAGGGTGAGGGTTAGGGTTAGGTTTAGTTTTAAGGTTAGGGTGAGGTTGAGGGTGAGGTAAGGGTTAGGTTGAGGTTTAGGGTGAGGTGGAGATTTAGGACTATCATTAGTGTTAGGTTTAGGGTTAGGGTGAGAGTTAGGGTTTGGGTTAGTTTGAGGGTGGGGGTGAGGTTGAGGGTGAGGGTTAGGGTTAGGGTAAGCTTTAGGGTGAGGCCTAGGGTGAGGGTGAGGGTTAGGGAAAGAGTTATGGTGAGGGTGATTGTTTCGTTTAGGAAAGGCTTAGGGTTAGGGTTAGGGTGAGGATTAGGGTCATGGTGAGGTTTAAGGTGAGGGTTATTGTTAGGGTGAGGATTAGGGTTAGGGTTAGGTTGAGGGTTAGGTTTAGGGTTATGTTTAGGGTGAGGGTGACGGTTAGGGTGAGGGTGTGAGTGATGTTGAGGTTGAGGGTGTAGGTGAGGGTTCGGGTTAGTGTGTGGGTTAGGGTGACTTGAGGGTTAGGGTGAAGGTAAGGGTTAGGGTTAGGGCTAGACTGAGGCTTAGAGTTAGGTTTGGTGTGAGGGGTAGGATGAGGATTTGGGTAAGGTTTAGGGTTAATGTGAGGGTTAGGGTTAGGGTTAGGATTAGTGTGAGGATAAGGTTTAGGGTGAGAGTTAGAGTGAGAGTGAGGTTTAGGGTTAGCGTTAGGGTTAGTGTGAGGGTTAAGGTGAGGGTTAGTGTTAGTATGAGGGTGAGGGTTAGAGTTAGGTTTAGGGTGATTGATAGGGTTAGTCTCAGGTTTAGGGTAACGTTACGGTTCTTGTGAGGGTTTGGGTGATGGTGAGTTTTAGGGTTTGGGTGTCGGTTAGGGTTAGGGTGAGGGTTAAGGTGATGGTTAGGGTTAGTATGAGGGTGAGGGTTAGGGTTGCAGTGAGGATAAGGGTTAGGGTTAGGGTTAAACTTATGGTGAGGATAAGGATTAGGATGAGGTATAGGGTGAGGGTGAGGTTTAAGGATAGCGTTATAGTTAGTGTGAGGTTTAGGGTGAGGGTTAGGGTTTACGTTAGGCTTAGGGTGAGGGTGAGGCTTAGAGTTGGGTTTAGGGTTAGGGTTAGGGTGAGGGTAAGGTTTAGGGTGAGGTTTAGGATGAGGGTGAGGGTTAGGGTTAGGTTGAGGGTTAGGGTGAGCCTTAGGCTGAGTTAAGTTTATGTTTATGTTTAGGTTGAGGGTTTAGTGTTAGTGTTAGGGTTAGGGTTAGGTTGATGGTAAGGGTTGGAGTGAGGGTTATGGTGAGGGTGAGGGTTAGGGATAGCATTAGCATTAGTGTTAGGGTTAGGGTGAGTGTTAGGTTTAGTGTTAGGGTGAGGGTTAGGGTTAGCTTGAGGGTTAGGAATAGGGTTGGCGTTAGGGTGAAGGTCAGGGTGAGGGTTAGGGTTAGAATTAGGTTGAGGGTGAGTGTGAGGGTTAGGGTTAGCATTAGGGTTAGGGTTAGGGTTAGGTTGAGGTTGAGGTTTAGTGATAGGGTTGGAGTTAGGGTGATGGTGAGGGTTAGGGTTAGGGTGAGGGTTAGGTTGAACGTTAGGATGAGGGTTAGGTTTAGGTTTAGGGTAAGGTTGAGTGCAAGGGTGAGGTTTAGTTTTAGGGTTAGTGTTAGGGTTAGGGTGAGGGCTACGGTTAGGGATAGGGTGAGGTTTAGGTTTAGGTTGAGGGTTAGGGTGAGGGGGATGGTGAGGGTGAAGGTGAATGTGAGATTTATGTTTAGGTTTAGTTTTTTGGTTATTGTTAGGTTTAATATTAGGGTGAGGGATAGGGTGAGGCTGAGGGCAAGGCTTACGGTTAGGATTAGGGTGAGGGTATGGTTACGGTGAGTGTTAGTGGGAGGAGTGGGGTTAGCGTTATTGTTTAGGGTGAGGTTTAGGTTTAGTGTGAGGGTTAGGGTTAGGGTTAGGTTTAGGGTGAGGGTAAGGTTTACGGTGAGGGTTAATGTTAGCATTAGAGTTACGGTGAGGTTGAGGGTTAGGGTGAGGGTTAGGGTTAGTGTTAGGGTTAGGGTGAGAGTGAGGGTTTGGGTTAGCCTGAGTGTTAGCGTGAGGGTTACCGTGAAAGTTAGGTTTAGGGTTAGGGTTTGTGTTAAGGATAGGGTGAGGTTGAGGATTATGGTTAGTGTTAGGTTGAGGGTTAGGGTTAAGGTGATGTTTAGGTTGAGGGTGACGGTTAGGGTGAGTGTTCCGGTTCGGGTTATGGTGAGGATTAGGGTTTGAGTGAGGGTTAGTGTGAGTTTGAGGTTTAGGCTTATGGTTAGGGTTAGGGTTGGTGTGAACTTTAAGGTTAGGGATAGGTTAAAGTTAGGGTTAAAGTAACTTGTACGGTTAGGTTTAGGGTGAGGTTTAGGTTTAATGTGAGGATTAGTGTTAGGGTTAAGGTTAGGGTGAGGGTTATGATTAGGGTTAGGTTTAGGATGAGGGTTAGGCTGAGGGTTAGGTTTAGGGTTTGGGGGAGGGTAAGGATTAGGGTGAGGGTAATGTGAGGGTTAGGGTTAGGCTTAGGTTAGGGTGAGTATTAGGGTGAGGGTTAGTGTTAGATTTAGGGTTAGGTTTAGGGTGAGGGTTAGGGTGAGCCTAACGGTTAGGGTTAGGGTTAGGGTGAAGGTGAGGGATAGGGTTAAGGTGAGGGTAAGGGTTATTTCGAGGTTTAGGGTGAACTTCAGGGTTAATGTTAGCATTAGGTTTATGGGGAGGGTGATGGTTAGGGTGAGGGTTAGGGTTAGGTATAGGGTGAGGATTAGGTTTAGGGTTAGGTTTAGGTTGAAGGTTAGGCTGAGGGGTAGGGTTAGGGTTTAGGGGAGGGTAAGGGTTAGGGTGAGGGTAATGTGAGGGTTAGGGTTAGGCTTAGGTTTAGGGTATAGGTTAGTGTTAGATTTAGGGTTAGGGTGAGGGTGAGGGTTAGGGTGAGCCTAACGGATAGGTTAAACGTTAGGGTGAAGGTGTGGGATAGGGTTAAGGTGAAGGTAAGGGATAGGGTAAGGTTTAGGGTGAGCTTGAGGGTTAATGTTATCATTAGGGTTACGGTGAGGGTGACAGTTAGGGTGAGGGTTAGGGTTAGGGTTAGGGATAGGGTGAGGATTTGGGTTAGGGTTAGGTTTAGGGTGAGGGTTAGGCTGAGGGGTAGGATTAGGGTTGGTGTTAGGGTGTGGATTAGGTTGAGGGTTATTTTTAGGGTTAGGTTTATGTTTAGGGTGATGTTGAGGGTGAGGGTAACAGTTAGGGTGAGATTTAGGGTGAGGTTTATGTTTAGGGTTAGCATTAGGTTAAGGGTGACGGTTAGGGTTAGGATTAGGGTTAGGGTGAGGGTGAGGGCTAGTGTTAGCATTAGGGTTAGGGTTAGGGTTAGGGTGAGGGTGAGGGTGAGGGTTAGGGTGAGGTTTAGGATTAGGTTTAGGGTGAGGGCTAGGGTAAAGGTGAAGGTTAGGGTGAGGGTTATGGTGAAGGTGAGGGTTTTGGTTAGGAAAGGCTTAGGTTTAGGTTTAGGGTGAGGATTAGGATGAGGGTGAGGTTTAAGGTGAGGGTTTCGATGGTGTGAGGATTAAGGTTAGGATTAAGGTGAGGGATAGGTTAGGGTGATGTTTAGGGTGAGAGTGAGTCTTATGGTGAGGGTGAGGGTGAGAGTGAGGGTGAGGGAGAGGGTGTAGGTGAGGGTTAGGGTTGGTATGAGCGTTAGGGTGACAGTGAGTGTTAGGGTGAATGTGAGGGTTAGGCTTAGGGTTAGGGATAAGGTTAAGTTGAGGGTTAAGGTTACGGTTAGGATGAGGGTTAGGCTGAGGGTTATGCTTAGGGTTAGGTTGAGGGTGAGGGTGAGGGTTAGGGTGAAGGTTAGGGATAGGGTTAGTGTTAAGGTGAGGGTGAGGGTTTTGGTTAGGGTTAGGTTTAGAGTTAGTGTGAGGGTGAGAGTTAGGGTTTGAATTAGATTTAGGCTGAGGGTGAGGGTTAGGTTTAGGATGAGGGTTAAGGTTAGGGTTAGTGTTAAGGTTTGGGTGAGGGTTAGTGTTAGGATTAGGTTTAGGATGAGGGTTAGGGTTATGGGGAGGATAAGGGTTAGGGTGAGGGTTAGGGGGAGGGTGAGGGATAGGGTTAAGATAAGGGTAAGTTTTAGGGCGAGGATAGGGTGATGTTGAGGGTTAATGTTAGCATTAGTTTTATGGTGAGGGTTAAGGTGAGGTTTAGGGTTAGGATTAGGTATAAGGTGAGGATTTTGGTTAGGGTTCTTGTTAGGGTGAGGGTTAGGTTTAGTGTGAGGGTTAGGGTTAGGGTTAGGGTTAGGGTGAGTGTAAGGTTTAGGGTGAGGGTTAGGTTGAGGTTGAGTGTTAATGTTAGCATTAGGGTTACGGTGAGGTTGAGAGTTAGGGTGAGGGTTAGGGTTAGGATTAGGGATAGGGTGAGGATTAGGTTTAGGGTTAGGTTTAGGGTGAGGGTTAGGCTGAGGTGTATGGTTAGGGTTCGGTTTAGGGTGAGGGTTAGCGTGAGGATTATGGTTAGGGTTAGAGTTAGGGTTAGGATGAGTTTGAGGGTGAGGGTAAGGGTTAGGATGAGGGTTAAGGTGAGGTTGAGGTTTAGGGTTAGTGTTAGTGTTAGGGTGAGACTTAGGGTTAGGATTAGGGTTAGAGTGAGGTTGAGGGCTAGTGTTAACATTAGAGTTATGGATATGGTTAGGGTAAGAGTGAGGGTGAGGGTGAGGGTTAGGGTTAGGTTTACGTTTTGGATGAGGACTATGGTGAGGGTGAGGGTTAGGGTTAGTGTTAGAGTGAGTGTTAGGGTGAGGGTGAAGGTTTCGTTTAGGAAAGGCTTAGGTTTAGGGTTAGGGTGAGGATTAGGGTGAGGGTGAGGTTTAAGGTGAGGGTTAGGTTTATGTGAGGATTAAGGTTAGGTTTAGGGTGAGGGTTAGGGTCAGAGTCAGAGTGAGGGTGAAGGTGTAGGTAAGGGTTAAGTTTGGGGTGAGGGTTAAGGTGATGTTGAGGGTTACCGTGAAGTGAGAGTTAAGGTTAGGGTTAGGGCTAGTGTTAGGATTAGGGTTAGGTTGAGGGTTGGCGTGAGCGTTAGGGTGAGGGTAAAGTTTAGGTTTAGGGTTAGGGTGAGCGTTAGGGTGAGCTTTAAGTTTAGGTTTAGGGTTAGGGTGAGGTTTAGGGTGACGGTAAGGGTTGGAGTGATGGTTAGGGTGAGGGTGAGGGTTAGGGATAGCATAAGCGTTGGGGTTAGTGTTAGGGTGAGGGTTAGGGTTAGGGTTAGGGTGAGGGTTAGGGTTAGGGTGAGGGTTAGGGTTAGGGTGAGGGTTAGGGTTAGGGTGAGGGTTAGGGATACGGTTGGGATTAGGGTGAGGGTCAGTGTTAGGGTTAGGGTTAGATTTAGATTGAGGGTGAGTCTGAGGGTTAGGGTTAGCATTAGGGTTAGGGTTAGGGTTAGGCTGAGGGTGAGGGTGAGTGTGAGGTTTAGGTTTTGGGTGAGATTTAGGTTTAGGTTTAGGCTTAGGGTTAGGATTAGCGTTTGGCTGAGGGTTAGTTTATGGGTTAGGGTAAGAGAAAGGATTAGGGTGAGGGTTAGGGTGACGGTGAGGGTTAGGGTGAATGTGAGCGTTAGGGTGAGTGTTAGGATGAGGGTTAGGGTTAGGTTTAGGGTGAGGGTGACGGTTAGGGTGAGGTTTAGGTTTAGGGTTAGGGTTAGGGTTAGGGTGAGGGTAAGGGTTAGAGTGAGGATTAGGCTGAGGTTGAGGGTTAGAAATAGCATTAGGTTTAGGATTAAGTTTAGGGTGAGGGTTAGGGTTGAGGTTAGGGTTAGGGTTAGGCTTATGGTTAGTGTGAGGTTTAGGGTTAGGGTTAGGGTTAGGGCGAGGGTGAGGGTCAGGGTTAGGGTTAGTGTTAGGGTGAGGGTTATGGTTAGGGTGAGGGTTATAGTGATGGTGAGGGTAAGGGTTAGGGTGAGGGCTAGGGTTAGGGTTAGTTTTAGGGTGAGATTTAGGTTTAGGGTGAGGATGAGTGTGAGGGTTAGGTTTAGCATTAGGCTTACGTTTAGGGTTATGCTTAGGGTGATTGAGAGGGTGAGGGTCAGAGTTAGTTTTAGGATGAGGGTTAGGGTTAGGGTTAGGTTAGGGTGAGGGTGAGGGTGAGGTTTCGGGTGAGGTTGATGGTGAGGGTGAGGGTGAGTGTGAGGATTAGGGTTAGGGTTAGGTTTAGGGTGAGGGTTAGGCTGAGGGGTAGGGTGAGGGTTAGGATGAGGGTTAGCATGAGGTTTAGGGTTAGGGTTAGAGTTAGGGTTAGGGTGAGGTTGAGGGTGAGGGTAAGGTTTAGGGTGAGGTTTAGGGTGAGCTTGAGTTTTAGGGTTTTATTAGGGTTAGGGTGAATTTTAGGATTAGGATTAGGGTTAGGGTGAGCGTGAGGGCTAGTGTTAGCCTTAGAGTTAAGGTTAGGGTTAGGGTGAGGGAGAGGGTAAGGGTTCAATCTGAGGCTAGTATTAGGTTTAGGGTTAGGGTTAGGCTGAAGTTGGGCATGAGGTTGAGGGTGAGGGTTAGGGTTAAGGTAAGTTTTAGGGTGAAGGCTAGGGTGAGGGTGAGGATTAGGGTGATGGTTAGGGTGAGGGTGAGGGTTTCTGTTAGGAAAGGCTTAGGGATAGGGTTAAGGTGAGGATTAGGATAAGGGTGAACTTTAATGTGAGGGTTAGGGTTATGTGAGGATTAAGGTAAGGGTTAGGGTGAGGGTTAGGGTGAGGGTGAGGGTGATGGTGAGGGTGTAGGTGAGGGTTAGGCTTAGGGTGAGGGTGAGGGTTAGAGTTAGGTTTAGGGTTATTGTTAAGGTGAGGGTAAGTTTTAGGGTGAGAGATAGTGTGAGGGTGAGGTACAGGTTTAGGTTGAGGGTTAGGGTAAGCATTAGGGTGAGGATTAGGTTTAGGTTTAGGTTTAGGGCCAGGGTTAGCATGAGGTTTAGTGTTAGTGTTAGGGTTAGGGTTAGGGTGAGGTTTAGGGTGTAGGTAAGGGTTAGAATGAGGGTTAGGGTGAGGGTGAGGGTTAGGGATAGAATTTGGGTTAGGTTTAGGGTTAGGGTGAGGGTTAGGGTTAGGGTTAGGGTTATGGTGAGTGTGAAGGTTAGGGTTAGCATTAGGGTTAGGGTTAGGTTTAGGGTGAGGGTTTTGGTTAGGTTTAGGGTGAGGGTGAGGGTGACGGTAAGGGTTAGGTTTAGGGTTAGTGTTAGGGTGAGGGTTAGGGTTAAGGTGAGGGTGAGGGTAAGGATTAGTGTGAGGGCTAGTGTTAGTGTTAGGGTTAGGGGGAGGTTTAGCTTTAGGGTGAAAGTGAAGGTGAGAGTTTGGTTTAGGATTAGGCTTAGGTGTAGGGTTAGGCTTATGGTGAGGGTGAGGTTGAAGGTCAGAGTTAGGTTTATGGTTAGGGTTAGGGCGAAGGTGAGGGCTAGGGATAGGTTGAGTTTGATGGTCAGGGTGACGCTGAGGGTTAGGTTTAGCGTGAGGTTTAGGGTTAGGGTTAGGGTTATGGTGATGGTGAGGGTTAGGGTGAGGGTGATGGTGAGGTTGAGGGTGAAGGGGAGGGTTAGTGTTTGAGTGAGTGTTAGGGTTAATATTAGGTTTAAGGTTTGGGTAAGGGTTAGGGTTAGGGTTAGGGTTAGGATGAGTATTAGGCTGAAGGTTAGGCTTAGGGTTATGGTGAGGTTAAGGGTTAGGGTGAGGGTGAGGGTTAGGTTTAGGATTAGGGTTAAGGTTAGGGTGGGGTTTAGGGATAGGTTTAGGGTTAGCGTGAGGGTTTTGGTTAGGGTTAGGTTTAGAGTTATGGTGAGGGTAAGGTTTAGGGTTTGAATTAAGCTTAGGGTTAGGGTTATACATAGGTTGAGGTTGAGGCTGAGTGTGAGGGTTAGGGTTAGGGTGAGGGTTAGGATTAGGGTTAGGGTTAAGGTTAGGGTGCGGGTTAGAGTTAAGGTTAGGTTTAGGATGAGGGTTAGGCTAAAGGTTAGGTTTAGGGTTCGGGGGAGGACAAGGGTTAGGATGAGGGTGAAGGTGAGTGTGAGGGTTAGGGTTAGGCTTAAGGTTAGGGTGAGTGTTAGGGTGAGGGTTACTGTTAGGTTTTGGGTTAGAGTGAGGGTTAGGGTGAGGCTGAGGGATAGGTTTAAGATGATTGTTCCTGTTAGGGCGAGGTTTAGGGTGAGATTGAGGTTTAATGTTAGCATTATGTTTATGGTGAGTGTGAGGGTTAGGGTGAGGTTTATGGTTAGGGTTAGGTATAGGGTGAAGATTAGCGTTAGGGTTAAGTTTAGGGTGAGGATTATGCTGAAGGTTAGGGTTTTGGTTAGTGTGAGTGTTAGGGTGAGTGTTAGGGTTAGTGTTAAGTTTAGGGTGAGGTTGAGGGTGAGGGTAAGGGTGAGTGTGAGGGTTAAGGTGAGGTTGAGGTTTAGGGTTAGCATTAGGGTTAGGGTTAGTGTTAGGGTGAGTGTTAGGTTTAGTGTTATGTTGAGGGTGGGATGCGCTTGGGGGTGAGGGTTAGGGTTAGTGTCAGTTTTAGGGTGAGGTCTAGGGTGAGCGAGAGTGTTAGGGTGAGGGTGAGGGTTGCGGTTAAGAAAGGCTTAGGGTTAAGTTTAGGGTGAGGATTAGGATTAGGGTGATGTTTAAGGTCAGGGTTAGGGTTAAGGTGAGGATTAGGGTTAGGGTTCGGTTGAGGGTTATGTTTAGGGTGATGTTTAGGGTGAAGGTAATTGGTAGGTTGAGGGGTAGGGTGAGGGGTAGGGTTAAGGTTATGGTGAAGGTTCGGCTTAATGTGAGTGTTAGGGTTAGGATTAGGGATAGTGTGAGGATAAGGTTTAGGGTTAGGGTTAAGGTGAGAGTGAGGGTTAGGGTTAGCTTTAGAGTTAGGGTGAGAGTTATTGTGAGGGTTAAAGTGAGGGATAGGGTTAGTATGAGGGTGGGGGTTAGATTTAGATTTAGGGTGAGGGTTAGGGTTAGGGTGAGGTTTAGGGAAAGACAAGAGTGGGGGTGAGGGTTCGGGTGAAGGTGAGATTTAGGGTGTAGGTGATGATTAGGGTTAGGGTGAGGGTTAATGTGAAGGTGAGGGTTAGGGTGAGGGTGAGGGTTAGGGTTTAGGGTTAGGTGAGGATTAGGTTTATGGTTATGATTAGGGTTATGATGAGGGTAAGGTTTAGGATGAAATTTAGGGTGAGGGTGAGGTTTAGGGATAGCGTTAGAATTAGGGTGCGGTTTAGGGTGAGGGTTATGTATGAGGTAAGGTTTCGGATGATGGTGAGGGTTAGAGTTAGGGTTAGGGTTTGGGTTAGGCTGAGGGTGAGGGTGAGGGTGAGGGTGAGGTTTAGGGTTAGGGTGAGGGTTAGGTTTATGGTTAGGGTTCGAGATAGATTGAGGGTTATGTTTATGGTTAGGGATACTGTTTGGCTGAGGTTTAGGGTTAAGGTTTGGATTAGGGTGAGGGAAAGGTTTAGGGTTAGGGTGAGGGTCAGGGTTAGGGTGAGCGTTAGGGTGAATGTTAGTGTGAGGGTTAGGGTTAGGTTTAGGTTTAGGGTGAGGGCTAGGGTGAGGTTTAGTTTTAGGGTTAGGGTTAGGTTGAGGGAAAGAGTTAGAGTGAGGTTTATGTTGAGGGTGAGGCTTAGGGATAGCATTAGGGTTAGAGTTACGGTTAGGGTGAGGATTAGGGTTACAGTTAGGTTTAGGGTGAGGGTGAGGGAGAGGGTTATATTGAGGGATAGGGTTAGGGTTAGGGTTAGGGTTAGGGTTAGGGTTAGAGTGAGGTTTAGGTTTAGGATTAGGGTTAGGGTTAGGGTGAGTTTAATGGTTAGAGTGAGTGTTAGGGTTAGGGTGAGGTTTTGCGATAGCATTAGGTTTAGGGTTAGGCTTAGGGTGAGGGTTAGGGTTTTGGTTAGGTTTAGGGTGAGGGTGAGAGTTAAATTTAGGGTTAGAGTTCGAGGTAGGGTTAGTGTTAGTGTGAAGGTTAGGGTTAAGGTTAGGGTGAGTGTTAGGGATAGGGTTAGCTTGAGGGTGAGGGTTAGGGTTAGGGTTAAGGTTAGGTTGAGGGTGACGGTTAGGGTGAGTATAAGGGTGTGGGTGACATTTAGGTTTAGAGTGAGGGTTAGGGTGACAGTAAGGGCTAGGGTGAGTTTGAGGTTTAGGGTTAGGATTAGGGTTAGTGTGAGGATTAGGGTTAGGTTTAGGGTTAGTGTGAGTGTAAGGGTTAGGGAGAGGATTAGGGTAAGGGTGAGGGTTAGGATTAGCATTAGTGTTAGGGTGAGGGTTAGGGTGAGGGTTAGGGTGAGGGTTAGGGTTAGAATTAAGGTGAAGGTTAGGGTTAGGGTTAGGGTGAGGGTTAGGGTTAGGGTTAGGGTAAGGTTGAGGGTGAGGGTGAGGGTGAGGTTTAGGTTTAGGTTTAGGTTTAGTGTAAGGGTGAGGGTTGGGGTGTCGATGAGGGTTAGAGTTAGGTTTAGGGTGAGGGTTAGGGTGAGGGTCAGGGTTAGGGGAAGGGTGAGGGTTAGAGTTAGGGTTAGCATTAGGGTGAGGGTTAGTGTTCAGGTTAGGATTAGGGTAAGTGTTAAGGTGAGGGTTAGGGTTATGGTTAGGTTTAGGGTTAGTGTGAGAATTAGAGTTAGTGTGAGGGTTAGGTTTAGGGTTAGGGTTAGAGTGAAGGTGAGGGTGAGGTTTAGGTTTAGGGTAAGGTTGACGGTTAAGCCTAGGGTGAGGTTTAGGGTGAGTGTGAGCTTGAGGGTAAGGGTGTAGAATGAGGGTTTGGGTGAGGGTGAGGTTTAGGCTTTGCATTTGGGTTAGGTTTAGGGTGAGCATTAGGTTTAGGGTTAGGGTTTGGGTGAGTGTTAGCTTGAGGTTTAGGGTTAGGGTTAAGGTTAGGGTTTGGATTAAGGTTAGGGTGAGGGCTAGGGTGAGGGTGAGGTTTAGGGTTAGGGTTCGGGTGAGGGTTAGGTTTAGGGAGAGTTTTATGGTTAGGGGTAGGTTTAGTGTTAGGGTTAGGTTGAGGGTTATGGTTAGTGTGAGGTTTAGGGTTAGGGTTAGAGTTAGGTTTAGGTTAAGTGTAAGGGTTAGGCTGAGGGTTAGACTGATAGTGAGGAATAAGGTTAGCGTCAGTGAGAGGGTGAGGGTTAGGGTGAGTTTCAGGGTTAGGGTTCTGGTGAGGGTGAGGATTGTGGTTAGGGTGAGGATGAGGGTTAGGGTTAGGGTGATGTTTAGGGTAAGGGTAGGGTTAGAGTGACGGTGAAGGTTCTGGTGAGGGTGAGGGTTAGGTTTTCCGTGAGGGTTAGACTTAGAGTGAGGGTAAGTTTGATGGTGACTGTTAGGGTGAGGGTGAGGATTAGGGTTAGCGTTCGGGTTAGGGTTTGGTTTTGGGTTAGGTTTAGGATGAGGTTTAAAATGAGGGGTAGGGTCCGGGTTAGGGTGAGGGTTAGGGTTACTGTGAGGGTTAAGGTTAGGGTTAGGGTTAGTGTTAGGATAAGGGTTAGGGTGAGGGTTAGGGTGAGGGTGAGTGTCAGGGTTAGCCTTAGGGTTACTGTGGGGGTTAGGGTGAGGTTGAGGGTTAGGGTTAGGTTTAGGGTGAGTGTGAGGTTAATTGTTAGGGTTAGGGTGAGGGTTAGGGTTAGGGTGTGGGTTAGGGTTAGGGTTAGGGTAAGGGTGAGGATGAAGGTGAGGTTTAAGTTTAGGTTTAGGGTGAGGGTGAGGTTGAGGGTTAGGTTTAGGATTAGGGTTCGGGTTAGGGTTAGGCTTAGGGTGAGGGTGAGGTTGAGGCTGAAGGTTAGGGTTAGGGTGAGGATTAGGGTTAGGGTTAGGGTTAGGGTGAGGGTGAGTTTTAGGTTAAGTGTGAGGGTGAGGTTGATGGTGAGGTTTAGTGTGTGGGTAAGGAATAGGGTTATGTTGAGGATCAGGGTGACAGTGAGGGTTAGGGTGAGGGTGTGGGTTAGGGTTCGGGTTAGTGTTCATGTGAGGGTTAGGGTTAGGATTTGAATTAGGGTTAGGGTTAATGTGAGGGTTAGTGTTAATTTTAGGGTTAGGGTTAGTATGACTATTAGGGTTATGTTTAGGTTTAGGGTTAGGTTGAGGTTTAGCATGAGGTTGAGGGTTAGGGTTAGTGTTAGGGTTAGTGGGAGGGTTAGGGGTAGGGGTAGGGTTAGGATGAGGGTTAAGGTTATGGTGAGGGTTAGGCTTAGGGTGAGGGTGAGGGTGAGGGTGAGGATTAGGGTGAGCGTGAGAGTGAGCGTTAGGTTAGGGTTAAGGTTAGGGTTAGTGTGAGGATTAGGGTTAGGGTGATGTTTAGGTTAAGGTTTAGCGTGTGGTTTAGGGTGTGGGTTAGTGTGAGCTTTAGGGTGAGGGTAAGGGTGAGTGTGAGTGTGAGGGTTAGGTTGTGGGTGAGAGTTAGGTTTATTTTGAGAGTTAGAGTGAAGGTGAAGGTTAGGGTCAGGGAGATGGTTAAGGTTAGGGTTAGCTTTAGGGTGAGTATTAGGGTTAGGTTTGGTATTAGGTTGAGGGTGAGGGTGCAGCTTAGGTTTAGGGTTAAGGTTAGGGTTTGTGTGAGGATTAGGGTTAGGGTTAAATTTAGGGTGAAGGTAAGGTTTAGGGTGAGGTTTAGGGTGAGGGTTATGGGTAGCGTTAGGGTTAGTGTGTGGGTTAGGGTGAGGGTTAAGGATAGGATTACGGTTAAGTTTAGGGTGAGGGTGAGGGTTAGGGTTAGGTTTAGGGTTAGATTTTGGCTGAGGGTGTGGGTGATGGTTAGGGTTAGGATGAGGGTTTGGGTTAGGCTGAGGGTGATTGTGAGCGTGAGGGTGAGGGATAGAGTTCGGGTGAGGGTTAGGGTTAAGGTTAGTGTTATGGTGAGGGGTAATATGAGGGGTAGGTTTAGGGTTAGGTTTTATGTGAGGGTTAGGGTTAGGGTTAGTGTGAGGATAAGGGTTGGGGTGAAGTTTAGGGTTAGGGTTTAGTTTAGTGAGGGTTAGGGTTAGCGTTGGGGTTAGGGTTAGGTTTAAGTTGAGGGTAGGGTTACTAGGAGGGTGATGGTTAGAGTTAGGTTTAGGGTGAGGGTTAGGGTTAGGGTGAGGTTTAGGGTAGGGCTAGGGTGAGGGTGACGGTTCGTGTTCGGGTGAATTTTAGGGTGTGGGTGGTGGTTTGGTTTAGAATGAGGGTTAAGGTGACTGTGAGGGTAGGGTGAGGGTGAAGGTTAGGGTTATAGTAAGGATTAGGGTTAGGTTAAGGTTAAGGGTTATGGTGACGGTAAGGGTAAGGATGAGGTTTAGGGTGAGGGTGAGGATTAGGGATAGCGTTAGAGTTAGGGTGAGGGTAAGGGTGAGGGTTAGGGTTCAGGTTAGTCTTAGGGCGAGGGTGAGGGTTAGATTTATATTTAGGGTTATTGTTAGTGTGAGGGTAAGGTTTAGGGTGAGGGTTAAGGTGAGGGTGAGGGTTAGGTTTAGGTTGAGGGTTAGGGTGAGCATTAGGGTGACTGTTAGGTTTGGGTTTAGGTTTAGGTTCAGGGTAAGGGTGAGGTTTAGTGTTAGTATTAGGGTTAGGGTTAGGGTGAGGGTTAGAGTGAAGGTAAGGGTTAGAATGAGGGTTAGGGTGAGGGTGAGGGTTAGGGATAGCATTAGGGTTAGGTTTAGGGTTAGGGTGAGGGTTAGGGTCAGGTTGAGGTTTAGGCTCAGCATTAGGGTTAGGGTTAGGGTTAGGGTTCGGGTTAGTTTGAGGGTGGGGTGAGGGTGAGGGTGAGGGTTAGGGTTAGGGTCAGTTTTAGGGTGAGGGCTAGGGTGAGGGTGAGGCTTAGGGTTGCGGTGAGGATTAGGGTTAGGGTTAGGGTTAGGGTTATGATGAGGGTAAGGGTTAGGATGAGGTTTAGGGTGAGGGTAAAGTTTAGGGATAGCGTTAGATTTAGGGTGAGGTTTAGGGTTCAGGTTAGGCTTAAGTTGATGGTGAGGGTTAGAGTTAGGGTTAGGGTTAGGGTTAGGTGGAGGGTAAGTTTTAAGGTGAGGTTTAGGGTGAGGGTGAGGGTTAGGGTTAGGTTGAGGGTTAGGGTGAGCGTTAGGGTGAGAGTTAGGTTTAGGTTTAGGGTTAGAGTTAGGGTTAGGGTGAGGTTGAAGTTTAGGGATAGCATTACGGTTAGGATTAGGGTTAGGGTGAGGGTTAGTGTTAGTGTGAGGGTTAGGGTTAGAGTTAGGTTGAGGGTTAGGTATAGGGTTGGGGTTAGGGTTAGGGTCAATGTTAAGGTTAGGGTTAGAGTTAGTGTGAGGGTGAGTGTGAGGCTTAGGTTTAGGTTTAGGGTTAGGTTTTGTGTAAAGCTGAGTGTGAGGGTGTGAGTGAGGGTGAGGTTTAGGGTTAGGGTGAGGGTTTCATTTAGGGTTAGCGTTAGGGTTAGGTCGAGGTTTATGGTTAGGGTTAGTGAGACGGTTTGGCTGAGGCTTAGGGTTAGGGTTAGGATTAGGGTGAGGGAATGGTTTAGGGTTAGGGTGAGCGTTAGGGTTAGGATTTGGTTTAGGGTGCGCATTAGGGTTAGGTTTAGGTTTCGGATGTGGGTTAGGGTGAGGTATAGTTTTAGGGTTAGGTTAAGTTGAGGGTAAGATTTAGAGTGAGGATTACGGTGAGGGTGAGGGTTAGGCAGAGCATTAGGGTTAGGGTTACGGTTAGGGTGAGGGTTAGGATTATGGTTAGATTTAGGGTGAGGGTGAGGGTTAGGGTTATGTTGAGGGTTACGGTTAGGGTTAGGGTTAGTGTTAGGGTGAGAGTTAAGGTTAGGATTAGGGTTATGGTGAGGGTAAGGGTGAGGGTTAGTGTTAGGTTTAGGGTGAGGTTTAGGGATACGGTGAGGGTTAGAGTGACAGTGAGGGTAAGGGTTAGGGTGAGGGCTAGGGTTAGGTTGAGGTTTAGGTTTAGTATTAGGGTTAGGGTTAGGGTGAGTGTAAGGGTTAGAGTGAGGGTTAGGGTGTGGTTGAGTTTTTTGGAAAGCATTAGCGTTAAGGTTATGGTTAGGGTGACGGTTAGGGTTACAGTGAGGGTGAGGATTATGTTGAGGGTTAGAGTTACGGTTGGGGTTAGGGTGAGGGTAAGGGTTAGGGTGAGGGCGAGGTGAGGGTGAGGGTTAGGGTTAGGGTGACGGTTAGGGTTAGGATGAGGGGTAGAATGACAGTGAGGGTAAGGGTTAGGGCGAGGGTTAGGGTTCAGCTTAGGGTTAGGGTGAAGTTTAGGTTTGGGTGAGGGTGAAGGTGAGGGTTAGGTTTAGGATTAGGCTTAGGTTTAGGGTTCGGCTTAGGGTGAGTTTGAGGGTGAGGGTCAGAGTTAGGTTTAGGGTGAGGTTAAGGGTTATGGTTAGGATTAGGGTGAGGTTGAGAGTGAGAGTTAGGGTGAGGGTGATGGTGAGGGTGAGGGTGAGGGTGAGAGTTAGGTTTAGGGTTAGTTGTATGGTTAGTGTTAGGTTTAGGGGTAGATTGAGGGCTAGGGTGAGGCTGAGGGCTAGGATTAAGGTTAGGATAAGGGAGAGGGTTAGGGTTATGTTGAGTGTTAGGGTGAGGGGTACGGTTAGCGTTATTGTTAGGGTGAGGTTTAGGTTTACTGTGAGTGTTTGCGTAAGGCTTAAGTTTAGGATGAGAGTAAGGTTTATGGTGAGTGTGAGGGTGAGAGTTAGGGTTCAGGTTAGCTTGAGTGTTAGGGTGAGTGTTACGGTGAAGGTTAGGATTAGGATTAGGGTTAGCGTTAAGGTTAGGGTGAGGGTGAGGTTTATGTTTAGTGTTAGGGTGAGGGTTAGGCTTAGGGTGATGTTTAGGTTGAGGGTGGCGGTTAGGGTGAGTGTTAGGGTGTGGGTGAGGGTTAGGTTTAGAGTGAGGGTTAGGGTGACTGTGAGTGTTAGGGTGAGTTTGAAGTACAGGGTTAGAATTAGGGTTAGTGTGAGGATTAGGGTTCGGTTTAGGGTTAGTGTGAGTGTAAGGGTTAGGGAGAATATTAGGGTAAGGGTAAGGGTTAGGATTAGCATTAGTGTTAGGGTGAGGGTTAGGGTTAGTTTTAGGGTTAGGGTTAGGGTTAGGCTGATGGTTTGAGTTAGGGTTATGGTAAGGTTGAGGGTGAGGGTGAGTGTGAGGTTTAGGGTTACGTTTAGGTTTAGGGTGAGGGTGATGGTTAGGTTTAGGATTAGGCTTAGGCTTAGGGCTAGGCTAAGGATGAGGGTGAGGTTGAGGGTGAGGGTGGGGGTTAGGGTGAGGATTAGTGTTAGGGTTAGTATTAGGGTGAGGGTGAGGGTTAGGGTGAGGGTTCGGGTTCGGGTTTGGGTTCGGGTTAGGGTTTGGGTGAGGGTTAGGGTTAGGTTTATGGTGAGGGTTAGGGTGAGGGTTAGGGTGAGGGTTAGGGTTAGGGTGAGGGTTAGGATTAGGGTTAGAATTAGTGTGAGGGTGAGGTTTAGGGTGAGTTTGAGGCTGAGAGTTAGGGTGAGAATTAGGGTGAGTGTTAGGGTTAGCGTTGGGTTTAGGGTGAGGGTTAGGGTGTGGGTGAGTGTTAGGGTTAAGATGAGGGTGAGGTTTAGGGCTATGGTTAGGATGAGAGTTTTAGGGTGAGGGTTAGGAATAGGTTTACGGTTAAGTTTAGGGTGACGGTGAGGGTGAGGGTTAGGGTTAGGTTTAGGGTTAGAGTAAGGATGAGGGTGTGGGTGATGGTTATGGTTAGGATGATGGTTAGGATTATGGTTAGGCTGAGGGTGAGTGTGAGTGTGAGGGTGAGAGATAGGGTTCGGGTGAGGGTTAGGGTTAGTGTGAGGGTTAGGTTTAGGTTTACCATTCGGATGAGGATTAGGCTGAGGAGTAGGATTAGGTTTAGAGTGAGGGTTAGAGTTAGTGCAAGGGTTAGGGTTAGGGTTAGAGGTAGGGTAAGGGTAATGTTGAGGGTGAGTGATAGGGTTTGGTTTGGTTTGGTTAGGGTCAGGGTTAGGGTTAGGGTTAGGGATAGGGTGAGGATTAGGGTTAGGGTTAGGGTTAGGGTTTTTTCAGGGTTAGTGTGAAGGTTGGGGTTAGGTTTAGGACTAGGGTTAAGGTGAGGGTAAGGGTTAGGTGAGGTTAGGGTGAGGGTGAGGGTTAGGATTAGCATTAGCGTTAGGGTTAGGGTGAGGGGTAGGGTTAGTGTTAGGGTTAGGGTTAGGGTGAGAGGGTGAGGTTCAGGATAAGGGTGAGGGTTAGGTTTAGTGTGAGGGTTAAGGTTAGAGTTAGAGTTAGGATGAGGGTAAGGGTTAGGGTTAGGGTGAGGGTGAGAGTGAGGGTTAGAGTTAGCATGAGTTTTAGTTTGAGGGTCAGGGTGAATGTTAGGGTTAGGGTGATGGCTAGGGTGAGTGTGAGGGTTATGGTTAGGGTTAGGGATAGGTTGAGGATTAGGTTGATGGTTAGGTTTAGTGTGAGTGTTAGGATTAGGGTTAGGGTGAGGGTGAGGGTAAGGGTTAGGGTGAGGGTAAGGGTGAGGGTGAGGTTTAGGTTGAGGGTGAGGTGAGTGTTAGGATTGGGTGAGGGTTAGAGTGAGGGTTAGGGTGAGGGTTAGGGTTCAGGTTAGGGTTAGGTTGAGTGTTAGGGTTAGGGTTAGGGTGACAGTGAGGGTGAGTGTGAGTGTTAGTGTGAGGGTCAGGTTGAGGGTGAGGGTGAGGGTCAGGTTTAGGGTTAGGTTTAGGGTAGGATGAGGGTGAGGGTTAGGTATAGGATTAGGGTTAGGGTTAAATTAAACTGAGGGTTAGTGTGAGGGTGGGGGTTAGGGTTAGGGTTAGGGTGTTGGTTAGGGTTAATGTGAGGGTTAGGGTGAGGGTGAGTGTAAGGGTTTGGGTGAGACTTACTGTGACTGTGAGGTTTAGGGTGAGGGTGAGGGTGAGGGTGATGGTGAGGGTGAGAGTTAAGGTGAGGGTGAATGTTAGGGTTAGGATGAGGATAAGGGTTAGGATTACAGTTAGGGTGCGGACTAAGGTGAGGGTGAAGCTTAGGGTTAGGTTGAGGGTAAGGTTTAGTGTGAGGGTTAGGGTTAGGGTGAGGGTAAGATTTAGAGTGAGGGCTTGGGTGTGGGTAAGGTTTAGGGTGAGGGTGAGGGTGAGGAAGATGTTTAGGGTGACGGTGAGGGTTATTGTGACGGTTAGGATTAGGGTTATGCTGAGGTTGAGGGTGATGGTGATGGTTAGGTTTAGGGTTAGTGTTAGCGTGAGGGCTAGGGTGAGGTTGTGGGTTAGCATTTTCGTGAGGGTGAGCGTGAGGATTTCGGTTAGGTAAGTGTTAGGGTTAGGGTTAGGGTGAGGATTAGGTTGAGGGTGAGGGTTAGCGTGAGGGTGAGGGTTATGGTTAGGGTTACATGTTAGGGTTAGGGTGAGGTGTAGTGTGAGGTGTATGGTTAGTGTTAGGGTGAGGGTTACGGTTAGAGTTAGGGTGAGGGTTAGGTTCAGGTTGATGTTTAGGGTGAGGTTGAGGGTTAAGGTTAGGGTTGGGATTAGGGTGAGTGTTTAGGTTAGGGTTAGGGTTAGGGTTAGGGTGAGGGTTTGGGTAAAGGTTAGGTTAGGGTTAAGGTGAGGGTTAGGCTTATTGTTAGGGTTAGGGTTAGGGTATGTGTTAGGTGAGTGTTAGGGTTAGGGTGAGGGTTAGGTATACGGTGTGGGTTAGGGTTAGAATGAGGGTTAGGTTTAGGGTGAGGTTTAGGGTTAGGATTATTGTTAGGGTGAGGGCTAGGGAGAGGTTGAGTGTTAGGGTTAGGGTGAGGGTTAGGTTTAGGTTTAGGGTTAGGGTTAGTTTTAGTGTTAGAGTGAGGGTTAAGTTTAGTGTGAGGTTTAGGGTTTGTGTTAGGTTTAGTGTGAGTGTTAGATTGAGTATTAGGATGACGGTTATTGTTAGGATTAGTGTTATTGTTAGGATTAGGGTTAGGTTTAGGGTTAGGGTGAGGTTTAGGGTTAGGGTTAGGTTTACGGTGAGGTTGAGGGTGAGGGATATTGTTAGAATTAGGATTAGGGTTAGGTTTAGGATTAGGGTGAGGTTGTGGGTGAGGGTTAGTGTTAGGTTTACAGTCAGGGTCAGCGTGAGAGTTGGGTTTGCTTTTGTTTTAGGGATAGGGTGAGGATTAGCATTAGGGTTAGGTTTAGTGTGAGGGTTAGACTGAGGGGTAGGGTTACGTTTAGGGTGAGGGTAAGGTTTAATGTGAGGATTACGGTTAGGGTTAGTGTTAGGATGAGGATTTGGGTTAGGGTTAGGGTTAGAGTTGGGCTTATTGTTAGGGTTAGGGTGAGGGTGAGGGTGATGGTGAGGGCGAGGTTCAGGGATAGGGTTAGGTTTAGTGTGAGGGTGAAAGTGAGGGTTAGGGTTAGGATTAGGATTATGTTTAGGGTTAGGCTGAGGATGAGTGGGAAGGTGAGTGGAAGGGTTAAGGTAAGGGGTAGGTTTAGGGTTAGGGTTACATTGAGAGTTAGGTTAAAGTTATTGTTAGGATTAGGGTGACGGTGATGGTGAGTGTGAGGGTTCGGGTGAAAGTTAGGGTTAGGGATAGAGTTAGGGTGAGGGCTAGGGTGAGTGTGAGGGTTAGGGTTATGGTGAGGGATAGGGAAAGAATTAGGGTTAGGGTTAGGTTTAGGGTGAGGGTTAGGTTTAGTCTGAGGTTTACGGTTAGGTTTTGGGTTAGGTTAGGCTTAGGGTGAAGGTAAGGGTTAGGGTGAGGCTGAGGTTTAGGGTTAGGTTTAGGTTGAGGGTTGGGTGAGGGATACGGTTAGGGTTAGGTTTAGGGTGAGGGTGAGGGTGAGGCTGATGTTCTGGGTGAGGGTGAGGTTGAGGTGAGTTTGAGGGTTAGGGTTAAGGTGAGGGTAAGGGTGAGAATTATGGTAAGGATTTGGTTTAAGATTAGGGTTAGGCTGAGGCTGAGCTTGAGGGTGAGGGTTAGGTTTAGGGGTAGGTTTAGGGTGAGTGTTAGGGTTAGGGTTAGGGTTAGATTGAGGTTGAGGGTGAGGATTAGGGTTGGGTGAGGTTTAGAGTTTGAATGAGGGTTATGGTTGGATTACGGTTATATTTAGAGTGAGGGTGAGGGTGAGGGATAGGGTTAGGATTAGGGTTAGGGTTAGGGTTAGACTGAGGGGAAGGGGGAGGTTGAGGGTGATGGGTTTTTTTCAGGTGAGGGTTAGGGTTAGGGTGAGGGTGAGGGTAAGTGAAAGGGTTGAGGGGTAGGGTTATGTTTAGTGTGAGGGTTAGGGTTGCTGTGAGGGTTAGGGTTAGCGTTAAGGTTAGGGTTAGGGAGAGGGTAAGGCTTCGGTTAGCGTGAGGGTTAGGGTTAGGGTTAGGGTTAGGTTTAGGTGATTGTAAGGGTTAGGGTGAGGTTTAGGGTGAGGGTGGGAGTTAAGCTTAGGGTTAGTGTTAGGATTAGTGTGTGGGTGAGGGTGAGGGTGAGAGTTAGTGTGAGGTTTAGGGTTATTTTTAGGGTGAGGGTTTTAGTGAGGGTGAGGGTTAGGGTTAGGGTGAGGGTGAGGGTGAGGGTGAGGGTTGTGATTAGGTTAGGGTTAGGGTTAGGCTGAGGGTGAGGGTGAGTTCGTTGGTTAGGGTTAGGTTTGGGTTAAGGTTAGGGTGAGGGCTATTGTGAGGGGGAGGTTTAGGGTGAGGGTGAGGGTGAGGGTGAGAGTTTCGGTTAGGTAAGTGTTATGGTTAGGGTGAGGCTGAGGATTTGGTTGACAGAGAGGTTTAGGGTGAGTGTTAGGGTTAGGGTGAGGGTTAGGTTTAGGGTTAGGGTGAGGGATAGGGTTAGGGTGATGTTAAGGATGAGGATGAGGGTTAGGGTGAGGGTTCGGGTTCGGTTGCGGGTTAGGGTTATGGCTAGCGTTAGGCTGAGGGATAGGGTGAGGATGAGGGTTACGGTTAGGGTTAGGGATAGGTTGAGAATTAAGGTTAGGGTCAGGTTTAGGGTGAGGGTTAGGCGGAGGGGAATGTTTAGGGTTTGGGTGAGGGTTAGGATTAGTCTGAGGTTTAGGGTTTGGGTTAGGGTTAGGGTTAGTGTGAGGTTAAGGGTTAGGGTGAGGGTGAGGGTGAGCATGAGGACTAAGGTTAGGGTTAGGGTTAGGGTGAGGGTGAGGGCGAGGTTTAGGTTTCTGGTGAGGGTTAACTTTAGTGTTAGGGTTAAGGTGAGGGTTAGGGTTAGGGTGAGGTTTAGGTTTAGGGTTAGGGTGAGGTTTAGGTTTAGGGTTAGCCTTAGGCTGTGAGTGAGGGGGAGTCGGAAGGGAAGGGTTAGGTTTAGGTGAGGCTTAGGGTTAGGGTTGGGGTGAGGGTGATGTTTAGGGTGAGGGTGAGGATCAGCTTGAGAGTGAGTTTTAGGGTGTGGGTGAGGATTAGGTTTAGGGTGTGTTAAGGTGACGGTGACGTTTAGGGTGAGGGTGCGGATTATGTTTAGGTTTAGGTGAGGGTTAGGGTTAATTTTATTGTTAGGGTGAGGGTCAGTTTGACGGTTAGTGTTAGGGTTATCATTAGCATTATTGTGATTGTTAGGGTTAGGGTTAGGGTGAGGGTAAGTGCTAGGGTGAGGGTTAGGGTTAGGGTGAGAGTTAGGGTTAAGGTTAGGCTAAGATTGAGGTTGAGGGTGAGGGTTAGGGTTGGGTGAGGGTTAGAGTTAGAGTGAGGTTTAGGGTTGGATTAGGGTTAGACTGATGGCGAGGGTATGGGTGAGGGTGACGGTTTTTTTTTAAGGTGACTGTTAGGGTTAGGGTGAGGGTGAGGGTAATCGTGAGGATTAGGGTTAGGGGTAGGATGAGGTTTAGATTGAGGGGTAGGGTTATGGTTAGGATGATTGTTAGGTTTACTGTGACGGTGAGTGTTAGGGTTACGGATAGGGTGAGAATTAGGGTTAGGGTCAGGGTTAGGTTTAGGGTGAGGGTTAAGTTTAGGGTTAGGGTTAGGGTGAGGGTGAGAGTGAGGCTGAGGGTTAGGGTTAGGGTGAGGGTGAGGGTGAGTTTGAGGGTTAGGGTTAAGTTGAGGGTAAGAGTGAGGATTATGGTAAGGATTTGGTTTAGGTTTAGACTGAGGGTGAGCTTGAGGGTGAGGGTGAGGTTTCGGTGTAGGGTTAGGGTGAGGTTTAGCGTTAGGTTTAGGGTAAGTTTTAGGGTGAGGGTGAGGGTTAGGGTTAGGGTTATTGTTAGGATTAGGGTAAAGGTGTGGGGGAGGGGGAGGGGAGGTTAGGGTTAGGGTTTGGTTTAGGGTGAGGGTGAGGGAGAAGGTTAATGTTAGGCTTACGCTTAGGGTGAGGGTGAGGATGAGAGTTAGGTTATTGTGAGGGTTAAGGTTAGGGTTAGGGTGAGGGTGAGGGTGAGGGTTAGGGTTAGGATATCGGTTAGAGTTAGGTTTAGGCTGAGGGTGAGGGTGAGTTTGAGGGTTATAGCTAGGGTTGGGTTAAGATTAGGGTGAGGGCTATTGTGATTGTGAGGGTTAGGGTGAGGGTGAGGGTGAGTGTGAGGGTTTCGGTGAGGTAAGTGTAAGGGTTAGGGTTAGGGTTAGGGTGAGGGTGAGGGTTATGGATAGTGTGAGGGTGAAGGTTAGGGTTAGGGATAGGGTTAGAGTAAGAGTTAGGGTGAGGATTAGTATGACGGTGAGGGTTAGGGTCAGGGTGAGGGTTAGGGTTAGGGTTAGGGTTAGGGTGAGGTTTAGAGTGAGGCTGAAGGTTAGGCAGAGGGTGAAGGTGAGGGTGAGGGTGAGGGTTAGGGTTAGCGTAAGTTTTAAGTTTAGGGTTAGGGTGAGGATAAGGGTGACTTGAGGATTAGGGTGAAGGTAAGTGTTAGGTTGAGGGTTAGCACTAGGGTTAGGGTGAGGGTTAGTGTGAGGGTGAGGTTTAATGTGAGCGTGAGGATTAGGGTGAGGTGACGGTTCGGGTTCGGGTTAGGTTGCGGGTTAGGTTAGGCTAAGGGTTAGGGTGAGGGTGAGGGTGAGGGTGAGTATTAGTGTGTGGGTTAGGGTTAGGGTTAGCATTAGGGTAAGGAAGAGAGTGAGAGTTAGGTTTAGGATTAGTGTTAGGTTTAGGTTTAGGCTTAGGGTGAGGGTGAGATTGAGTTTTAGGGTTAGGGATAGGGTTAGGGTAAGGGTGAGAATTAGGGTTAGGGTGATGTTTAGGGTTAGTGTTAGGGTGAGGGTGAGGGTTAGGGTTAGGTTGAGGGTTAGGTTAATGTTATGGTTAGGGTGAGAGTTAGGATTAGGGTTAGAATTAGGCTGTGAATGAGGCTGAGGGTGAGGGTGAGGCTTAGGTTTAGGGTGAGGCTTATGTTTATGTTTAGGGTGAGAGCTATGTTTAGGGTGATATTTAGGGTGAGGGTGAGGGTCATGGTGAGAGTGAGGGTTAGGGTGTAGGTGATGGTTAGGGTTAGGGTGAGGGTTAGGTAGACGATGAATGTGAGGATTAGGGTTAGGGATAGTGTGAGGTTTAGGGTAAGTTTTAATGTTATGGTGAGGGGTAGTGTGAGGTTTAGGGTTGGGGTTAGCATTAGGATTAGTTTGAGGGTTAGGGTTAGGGTTAGGGGTATGGTGAGGGTGTGGGTAAGTGTTAGGGTGAGGTTTAGGGTTGGGCGAGGGTTATCGTTAGACTGAGGGTTATGGTTGGATTAGGGTTACAGTTAGGGTGAGGGTGAGGTTGAGGGTTAGAATTAGGATTAGGGATAGGGTTAGGGTTAGACTGAGGGTGAAGGTGAGGGTGAGGGAGACAGTTTTTTTTTTAAGTTGAGGGTTAGTGTTAGGGTGAGGGTTAGGGTAAGCGAAAGTGTTAGGGTTAGTGGTAGGATGAGGGTTAGATTGAGGGGTAGTTTTATGGTTAGGGTGATTGTTAGGTTACTGTGAGGGTTAGGGTTAGGTTTAGGGTGAGGGTAAGGGATAGGGTGATGTTTAGGGTGAGGGTGAGACTTAAGTTTGGGGTTAGTGTTAGGATTAATGTGTGGGTGAGTGTGAGGGTGAGACTTAGTGTGAGGTTTAGGGTTAGGTTTAGGGTTAGGTTTAGGGTGAGGGTTTGAGTGATGGTGAGGTTTAGAGTTAGGGTTAGGGTTAGGGTTAGGGTGAGGGTGAGTGTTAGGGTTAGGATTAGGGTTAGGTTTAGGGTTAGGCTGAGGGTAAGGGAAAGTTGGAGGGTTAGGGTGAAGTTGGGTTAAGGTTTGTGTGAGGGCTATTTTGAGTGTGAGGGTTAGGGTGAGGGTGAGGGTTTCGGTTAGGTAAGTGTTAGGGTTAGGGTTAGGTTGAGGATTTGGTTGAGGGAGAGGGTTAGGGTGAGGGTTAGAGTTAGGTTGAGGATTAGGGTTAGGGTTAGGGTGAGGGATAGGGTTAGGTTGATGTTAAGGATGAGGGTGAGGGTTAGGGTTCGGGTTCGGGTTTGGGAGCGGGTTAGGGTAATGTTTAGAGTTAGGTTGAGGGCTAGGGTGAGGGTGAGGGTTAATATTAGGGTTAAGGATAGGGTGAGAATTAGGGTTAGGGTCAGGGTTAGGGTGAGGGTTAGGCTGAGGGGAATGGTTACGGTTAGGGTGACGGTTAGGTTTAGTCTGACGGTTAGGGTCAGGGTTAGGGTTAGTGTGAGCTTAAGGGTTAGGGTGAAGGTTAGGGTGAGGGTGAGGGTTAGGGTTAGGGTTAGGGTGAGGGTGAGGGTTACGGTTAGGTTTAGGGTGAGGTTTAGGTTTAGGGTGAGGGTTAGGGTGAGGTTTAGTGTTAGGGTGAGGGTTAGGTTTAGGGTAAAGGTGAGGGTAAGGGTTAGGGTTACTCTTAAGCTGTGAGTGAGTGTGAGGGTGAGGGTGAGGCTTAGGGTTAGGGTTAGGGTGAGGGTCATAATTAGGGTGATGTTTAGGGTGAGGGTGAGGGACAGGGTGAGAGTGAGGGTTAGGGTGTCGGTGAGGTTTATGGTGATGGTGAGGGTTAGGGTGACGGTGAGGATTAGGGTTAGGGTTACGGTGAGAGTTAGTCTTACTTTTAGGGTTAGGGTGAGGGATAGTTTGAAGGTTAGGGTTAGGGTTAGCATTAGTATTAGTGTGAGGATTAGGTTTAGGGTTAGGGGTAGGGTGAGGGTAAGGCTTAGGTTGAGGGTTAGGGTTAGTGTGAGAGTTAGGTTTAAGGTTAGGTTTAGATTGAGGTTGAGGGTTAGGGTTAGATTTGGGTGAGGGTTAGAATTAGAGTGAGGGATATGGGTGGATTAGGGTTAGAGTTAGGGTGAAGGTGAGGGTGAGGGTTAGGATTAGGGTTAGGGTTAGGGTTAGGGTGAGGGTTAGGAAGAGTGAGGGTTAGGGTTAGGGTTAGGGTTACGGTGAGGCGTAAAGTGAGGGTTAGGGTTACGATTAGAGTTAGGATGAGGGTTAGGGTGAGGGTTAGGGTTAGGGGTATGATAAGGGAGGTTGAGGGTTAGGGTTTTGGTTAGGGTGAGGGTTAGTAATACTATGAGGTTTAGGGTTAGGGTAAAGTTTAGGGTTAAGGAGAGTGTAAGGGTTAGCTTGAGGGTTAGGTTGAGGGTGAGGTTTAGGGTTCGGGTTAGGGTGAGGGTTACTGTGAGGTTTAAGGTTAGTGTTAGGGTGAGGATTATGGTGATGGTAAGGGTTAGGGTGAGGGTTAGTGAGAGTGAGGGTTAGGTTTAGGATTGGGGTTAGGTTGAGGCTTAAGGTGAGGTTTAGGGTTACAGTTAGGGTTAGGATGAGGGTTAGGGTGAGGGTTAGTGTTAGGTTTAGGGTGAGAGTGAGGGTTAGGGTTAGAGTGAGGCTTAGGTTTAGGATGAGGTTTTGTGTCACGGTGAGGGTGAGGATTAGGGTGAGGGTAAGGGTTAGGGTGAGAGTTAGGGTTAAGGATAGGATTAGATTGAGGTTGAGGGTGAGTGTTAGGGTTGGGTGAGGCTTAGATTTAGAGTGAGGTATACGGTTGGATTAGGGTTAGAGTTAGGGTGAGGGTGAGGGTGAGGGTTAGGGCTATGATTAGGCTTAGCGTTAGGTTTAGACTTATGGTGAGGGTGAGGGTGAGGTTTAGGGTTAGAGTTAGGTTTAGTGTGAGGGTGAGAGTGAGGTTTAGGGTTAGGATTAGGATTAGGTTTAGGCTTAGGCTCAGGTTGAGGGTGAGAGAAAGAGGGAGGGTTAGGGTTAGGGTTAGGGTTCGGGTTAGGGTTAGGGTTCGGGTGAGTTTGAGGTTTAGGGTTAGGGTGAGGGTTAGGGTTGGTTTAGGGTTAGGGTAAGGGTGTGGGTGAGGGTGACAGTGAGGGTTATGGTGAGGGTTAGGGCTAGGGTTAGGGTGAAGGTGAGGTTTAGGATTTAGGATTAGGGTAAGAGTTAGGGTTAGACTGAGGGTGAGGGTGAGGTTGAGGGTTTGGTATTAGTGTGAAGGTTAGGGTGAGGGCTAGGTTGAGGGTGAGGGTTATGGTGAGGTTGATGGTGCGGTGAGGGTTTCGTTTAGGTAAGGGTTAGTTTTAGGGTTAGGTTGAGTATGAGGGTGAGGGTGAGGATTAGGGTGAGTGTTAGGGTCAGGGTGATGGTTGGGTTTAGGGTTAGGGAGAGGGTTAGGGTTAGGTTTAGGGTGATGTTTAGGATGAGGGTGAGGGTTAGGGTGAGGATGATGGTTCGGGTGAGGGATAGGGATAGTGTTAGAATTAGGGTGAGAGCTAGGGTGAGATTGAGGGTTAGGGTTAGGTTAGGGATAGGGTGAGAATTAGGGTTAGGGTTAGGGTTAGGGTGAGGCTTAGGCTGAGGGGTAGGGTTAGGGTTAGGGTGAGGGTTACGTTCAATCTGAGGGTTAGGGTTAGGCTAGGGTTAGGGTTAGGGTTAGGGTAAGGTTTAGGGTGAGCTTTAGGGTGAGGATGAGGGTTAGTTTTAGCATTAGGGTTAGGGTGAGGGATAAGGTTAGGGTTATGTTTAATGTGAGGGTTAGGTTTAGGGTGAGGTTGAGGGTTAGGGTGAGGGTTAGGATCAGGGTTATCTTTAGGTTTGAGGGTTATGCTGTGACTGAGGGTTAGGGTGAGGGTGAGCATGAGGGTGAGGGTGAGGTTTAGGGTTAGGGTTAGGTTGAGGGTAAGGGTGAGGGTTATGGTTAGGTTTAGGTTTAGGGTTAGGGTTAGGCTGAGGGTGAGCGTCAGATTGAGGTTGAGGGTTAGTGTTAGGGTTAGGGTGAAAGTTAGGTTTAATGCTAGGTTTAGGGTTAAGGGTAAGGGTTAGGGTGAGGGTTAGGGTTAGGGTGAAGGTTGGGGTTAGGGTGAGGCTTATGGTTTGGATTAGTTTAAGGTGAGGGGTAGGGTGAGGTTGAGGGTTAGGGTTAGGCTTATGGTGAGGGTAAGGTTTAGGTTTAGGCTTAGGTTTAGGGTTAGGGTGAGGGGTAGGTTTAGTGTTAGTGTGAGGTTTAGGATTAGTGCGAGTGGTAGGTTTAGGGTTAGGGTTAGTGTAAGGATGAGGGTAAGGATTAGGGTGTGTGTTAGTGTTAGGTTTAGGTTTAGGGTGAGTGTTAGGGTGAGTGTTAAGTTTAGGATTAGTGTTAAAATTGGGGTTAGGCCTAGGGTGAGGTTGAGGATGAGGGTGAGGGTGAGGGTTAGGTTGTGGGTGAGGGTTAGGGTTAGGGTGAGGGTTAGGGTGAGGGTGAGGCTTAGGTTTAGGATTAGGGTTAGGCTGAGGGTTAGGTTAGGGTTAGGGTTAGGGTGAGGTTTAGGGTGAGGTTTATGGTTAGGGTTAGTTTTAGGATTAGTTTGAGGGTTAGGGGGAGGGTAAGGTTTTGGGTCCTGGTTAGGGATCGGGTTAGGGTTATGGTTAGGTTTGGGGTGCAGGTTAGAGTCAGGGTTAGGTTGAGGATTAGGCTGAGGGCTAGGGTAAGGGCTAGGGGGAGGGTTGGATTTCGTGTAAGGGTTAGGGCTAGGGTTAGTGTTAGGGTGAAGATTAGGGTGAGGGTTAGGTTGAGGGTGAGGGTTAGGCTGAGGGGTAGGGTAAGGTTTGGGGTAGGGTTAGGGTTAGGGTTAGGTTCAGGGTTATTGTTAGGGTAGGGTGAGGGTGAAGGTGAGGGTGAGGGTGAGGTTTAGGTTTAGGGTTAGGGTTAGGGTGAGGGTAAGGGTGAGGTTTAGGGCGTGTGTTAGGGTTACGTTTAGGATTAGTGTGAGGGTTAGGGTGAGGTTTAGGCTGAGGGGTAGGTTAAGGGTTAGGGTGAGGGTTAGATTTATTGTGAGGCTTAGGGTTATGGTTAGGGTTACTGTTAAGGTGAAGATTAGGGTTAGGGTGAGGGTGAGGGTTAGGCTGAGGGTTAGGGAAAGTTTGGGGGTGAGGGTTTGGGTTAGGGTTCAGGTTATTGTTAAGGTTAGGGTGAGGGTGAGGGTGAATTTGAGGGTGTGGGTGAGGTTTAGAGATAGGGTTAGGTTTAGGGTGAGGGTGAGATTGAGGGTTAGGTTTAGGATTAGGATTAGGTTTAGGGTTAGGCTGAGGATGGGGGTGAGGGGTAGGGGGAGGTTTAGGGTTTCGGTTAGGGTTAGGGTAAGGGTTATAGTGAGGTTTAGGGTTAGGGTTAGGGTTAGGTTTCTTTTTAGGGTTACAGTAAAGTTGCGGGTGAGGGGGAGGGGGAGGTTTAGGTTTAGGGTTTGGTTTAGGGTGAGGGTGAGAGTGAGGGTTAGGGTTAGGATTAGGATTACGGTTAGCATTAAGATGAGGTTGAGGGTGAGGGTGAAGGAGAAGTTTAGTGTTAGGGTTAGGGTTAGGGTGAGGGTGAGGGTGAGAGTTAGGTTAGTGTGAGGGATAGTGTTAGGTTTAGGGTCAGGAATAGGGTTACGGTGATGTTTAGGATGAGGGTGAGGGTTAGGGTTCGGGTGAGGGTTCGGGTGCAGTTTAGAATGAGGGTTACTGTTAGGGTTAGGGAGAGGGTGAGAATTAGTTTTAGGGTTAGGGTTTGGCTGAGGGTTAGGCTGAGGGGAATGGTTAGGGTTAGGGTAAGGGTTAATTTTTTCTCAGGGTTAGGGTTAGGGTTAGGGTTAGTGTGAGCTTATGGATTAGGGTAAGGGTTAGGGTGAGGGTGAGGGTTATGGTTAGGCTTATGGTTAGGGTGAGGGTGAAGGTTAGGGTTAGGTTTAGGGTGAGGGTTAGGTTTATGGTTAAGCATAGGGTGAGAATGAGGGAGATGATGAGGGTTAGCCTTAGGGTTAGGGTGAGGGTTAGGGTTAATATGAGGGTTAGGGTGAGGGTGAGAATAAGGGTTAGTTTGAGGGTTAGGGTGAGTGGGAGGTTTAGGGTGAGGGTTAGGTTGAGTTTTAGGGTTAAGGTTAGGTTAGGGTTAGGATGAGAGTTAGGGTTAATGTAAGGCTTAGGGTTAGGGTAACTGTTAGGGTGAGGATTAGGGTTAGGGTGAGGGTTAGGTTTAGGGTGACGGTTAGGGTTAGAATGAGGTTTTGGGTTAGGGTGAGGTTTAGGGTTAGGATTATGGTTAGAGTTAGGGCTAGATTGAGGGTGAGGGTTAGGGTTAGGGTGAGGGTTATGGTTAGGTTTAGGGATAGAGTTAGCTTGAGGGGTAGTTTTAGGGTTAGGGTGAGGATTAAGTTTAGTGTGAGGGTTAGGGTTAGGGTTAGGGTGAGGGTGAGGGTAAGGTTTAGGCTGAGAGTGAGTATTAGGGTGAATTTGAGGGTTAGGGTTATCGTGAGTGTTAGGGTGCAGGTTAGAGTGAGGGTTAGTGTTAGTGTTAGGTTGAGGGTGAGGGTTAGGGTTAGGGTTAGGGTGAAGGTTAGGGTTAGGGTGAAGTTTAGGGTTAGGTTTAGGTTTAGCATGAGGGTGAGGGTGAGGGTGAAGTATAGGGTTAGAATTAGGATTATGGTTAGGCTTAAGATGAGGGTGAGTTTGAGGGTGAGCGTTAGGTTAGGGTTACAGTGAGGTTCAGGGTGAGATTTAGGATTAGAGATTGGGTAGGGATAGGGTGAGGAGTAGCGTTAGGGTTAGGTTTAGTGTGAGGGTTAGTTTGAGCTGTAGGGTTACGTTTAGGGTGAGGGTAAGGTTTAATGTGAGGGTTAGGGTTAGGGTTAGTGTTAGGTGAGGGTTAGGGTTAGGGTTAGGGTTAGAGTTGGGTTATTGTTAGGGTTAGTGTGAGGGTGAGGGTGTGGGTGAGGTTTACTTTAGGATTAGGTTTAGATTTAGGGTTGGAGTGAGGGTTAGGTTTAGGATTAGGATTAGTGTTCGGACTAGGCTGAGGGTGAGTGGGAAAGGGAGGGAGAGGGTTAGGGTTAGGGGTAGTTTTAGGGTTAGCATTACGGTGAGAGTTAGGGTTAAAGTTATTTTTAGAATTATGGTGAGGGTTCGGGTGAGTGTTCAGGTGAGGGTTAGGGTTAGGGATAGAGTTAGGGTGAGGGCTAGGGTGAGTGTGAGGGTTAGGGTTATGGTTAGGGATAGGGTGAGAATTAGGTTTAGGTTTAGGGTTAGGGTGAGGGTTAGGCTCAGGGTTAGGGTTAGGGTTGGGGTGAGGGTTAGGTTTAGTCGGAGAGTTACAGTTAGGGTTAGTGTTAGGGTTACGGTTAAGGTGAGTGTAAGTGTTAGGGTGAGGGTTAGGGTGAGAGTATTGTTTAGGTTTAGGTTTACAGTGAGGGTTGGGTGAGGGTTAGGTTTAGGTTAGGGTGAGGGAGAGATTTAGGGTTAGGTTTAAGGTGAGGGTCAGGTTTAGTGTTATGATGAGTGTGAGGGTGAGGATGAGGGTTAGGGTGAGGGTGAGGGTGATTTTGAGGGTTAGGTTTAGGGTGAGGGTGAGTGTGAGGGTTAGGGTAAGGATTTGGGTTAGGATTAGGGTTAGGCTGAGGGTGAACTTGATGGTGAGGTTGAGGGTGATAGTTAGGGTAAGGATTAGGGTTAGGATTAGGGTTAGGCTGAGGATGAGTTTGAGGGTTAGGGTTAGAGTTAGGGTGAGGGCTAGGGTCAGTGTGAGGGTTAGGGTGACGGTAAGGGTAAGGTTTAGATTGAAGTTTAGGGTGATAGGGAGCTATAGGGTTAGTGTTAGTGTTAGGATGAGGGTTCAGTTCAAGGTTAGGGTTAGGGTTAGGGTGAGGGTTAGGTTTTATGTTAAGCTTAGGCTTAGGGTATGGGTTAGGGTTAGTGTGAGGGTTAGGGTTAGGGTGAGGGTTAGGGTTCGGATTAGGTTTAGGGTGAGGGTGAGGATTAGGTTTAGTCTTAGGGTTAGGGTGATGGTTAGGGTTAGATTGAGGGTTAGTGTTAGGGTGAGGGATAGGTTTAGGTTTAGGCTGAGGGTTAGGTTTAGTGTGAGGGTTAGGGTGAGGGTAAGGGTTAGGGTGAGGGTTAGCTTGAGAATGAGGGTTAGGGATAGCTTAAGTGTTAGAGTGAGGTTTAGGGTGGGGGTAACGGTTAGGGTTAGGGTGAGGGTGAGGGTTAGGATTAGGGATAGGGTGAGGATAAGGGTTATGTGTAGGGTGAGGGTTAGGGTTAGGGTTAGGGTTAGTGTTAGGGTGACGGTGAGTATGAGGGTTAAGTTTAGGATTAGTGTTAGAGTTAGGGATAGTTAGTTATGTTTAGGGTTAGGTTTAGGGTTAGAGTGAGGGTGAGAGTGAGGGATAGAGTTAGGATTAGAATTAGGTTTAGGGTTAGGCTGAGGGTGAAGATGAAGGTGAGGGTTAGGATTAGGGTTAGTGTTACTGTTAGGGTTAGTGTGAAGTTTAGGTTTAGTGTGAGTGTTAGGGTTAGGTTTAGGGTGAGGTGTAGGGTTAGGGTTAGGATGAGTTTTAGAGTTAGTGTGAGGGTTAGGTTAGGGTAAGGATGAGGGTAAGGGTTAGGATGAGGGTTAGGATGAGGGTGAGGGTAAGGGTTAAGGTGAGGTTTGTTATGTTGAGGTTTAGGGTGCGGGTTAGGGTTAGGCTTAGATTTAGGTAGAGGGATAGGGTGAGGGTGAGAGTTAGGGTTAGGGTTATGGTTAGGATTAGCCTTAGGGTGAGTGTGAGGGTGAGAGTTAGGTTTAGGATTAGAGTTAGGTTTAGGGTTAGGCTTAGGGTGAGGGTGAGGGTGAGGGTGAGGGTTAGTGTGAGGGTTAGCGTAAGGTTTAGGGTGAGGGTTAGGGTGAGTGTTAGGTTTAGGGTGAGGGTTAGGGTTGGGGTTAGGGTTAGGATGAGAGTTACGGTTAGGGTGAGGGTTAGTGTTAGTGTTAGGTTGATCGTGAGTGTGAGGGTTAAGTTTAGGATTAGTGATAGGGTTAGGGTTAGTCTTAGCTTTAGGGTTAGATTGAGGTTGAGTCTTAAGTTTAGGGTGAGGTGTAGGTTGTGGGTGAGGGTTAGGGTTAGGGTGAGGTTTAGGGTAACGTTGAGGGTTAGGGTGAGGGTGAGTGTTTAGGCGTAGTGTTAGGGTGAGTTTTAGGGTTAATGTGAGGGTTAGGGTGAGGGTGAGGATAAGGGTTAGGTTGAGGTTTAGGATGAGTGGGAGGTTTAGTTATAGTGTTAGTGTTAGGGTGAGGGTTAGGGTTAATATTAGGTTAAGGTTAGGGTGAGGGTTAGGGTTAATGTTAGGGTTAGGGTTAGGGCAAGTTTTAGGGTGATGTTTAGGATTAGGATTATGGTTAGGGTGAGGGTTAGAGTCAGGGTGAGGATTAGGGTTAGGCTTAGGGTTAGAGTTAGGATTATGGTTAGGGTGAGGGCTAGAGTGAGGATGAGGTTTAGGGTTAGCCTTAGGGGTAGGGTGATGGTTAGATTTAGTGTGAGGGTTAGGGTGACAGTTAGGGTTAGATTGAGGATAAGGGTTAGGGTGAGGTTGAGGGTTAGGTTGAGAGTGAATGTTACGGTTAGCGTGAGTGTTAGGGTGAGGGTTAGGGTGAGGGTTCGTGTTAGGGTTAAGGTTAGGTTTAAGGTTAGGGTGACGGTGAGAGTTAGGTTTAGAGTTAGGGTGAAGTTTATTGTTAGGGTTAGTGTTAGGGTGAGGTTTAGGGTTAGGGTTATTTTTAGGGTGAGGATGAGGGTGAGGGATAGGGTTAGATTTAGGATTAGGTTTAGGGTTAGGATTAAGGTGAGGTTGAGGGTGAGGGTTAGGTTTATGGTGACAGTGAGGGTCAGGGTGAGGGTTCGGGTTCGGGTTAGGCATAGGGTGAGGATTAGCATTAGGGTTTGGTTTAGTGTGAGGGTTACGCTGAGGGGTAGGTTTATGTTTAGGGTGAGGGTAAGGTTTAATGTGAGGGTTAGGGTGAGGGCTAATGTTAGAGTGAGGGTAAGGGATAGAGTTGGAGTTATTGTTAGGTTTAGGGTGAGCGTGAGGGTGACGGTGAGGGTGAGGTTTAGTTATAGGATTAGTTTTAGAGTGAGGTGGGAGTGAGGGTTAGGGTTAGGATTAGTATTAGTGTTAGGTTTAGGCTGAGGGTGAGTGGGAACGGGAGGGGAGGGTTAGGGTTAGGGGTAGGTTTAGGGTTAGGGTTATGGAGAGAGTTAGGGTTAAAATTATTGTTAGGATTATCTTGAGGGAGAGGGTGAGAGTTCAGGTGAGGGTTAGGGTTAGGGTGAGGGTTAAGTTTAGTCTGAGTGTTACTGTTAGGTTTAGCATTAGGGTTACGGTTAGGGTGAGGGTAAGGGTTAGGGTGAGGGTTAGGGGGAGGGGGAGGTTTAGGTTTAGGTTTACGGTGAGGTTTGGGTGAGGGTTAGGTTTAGGGTTAGTGTTAGGGGGAGTGGGAGGGTTAGGGTTAGTGTGAGGGTGAGGGTTAGGGTTAGGGTTAGGGTTATTGTTAGGTTTAGTGTGATTGTGAGGTTGAGGAGTAGGTTTAGGGTTAGGGTTAGGTTTAGGGTGAGGGTGAGAGTGAGGGTTAGGGTTAGTATTAGGATTAGGGATAGATTTAGTCTGAGGGTGAGGGGGAGGGGGAGAAGGAGGGTTAAGGTGAGGGTTAGGTTTAGCCCTAGGGTTTGGGTGAGGGTTACGTTTAGGATTAGGGTTAGGATAAGGGTAAGGGTTAGGGTCAGCGTTAGCGTTAGGGTTAGGGTGAGGGTTAGGGTTGGTTGAGGGTTAGAGTGAGGTTGAAGATTAGGGTTTGGTTATGGTTAGAATTAGGTTGAGGTGACCGTGAGGGTTAGGTTAAGATTATGGTTAGGATTAGGGTTAGACTTGGGTTGAGGGTGAGGGTGAGTGTGAGGGTTTGGGTTAGGGTGAGGTTTAGGTTTAGGGTTAGGTTGAGGGTTAGGGTTAGAGTTAGGGTTAGGGTGAATATGAGGGTGAGGGTTAGGTTTGGGGGAGGGTTAGAGTTAGGGTGAAGGTTAGCGTTGGGTAAGGGTTAGAGTTTTTGTGAAGATGAGGGTGAGGGTTAGGGTTAGGATTAGGGTTAGGGTTAGGGTTAAACTGAGGGTGAGGGTGAGGGTGAGGGTCAGGGTATGGGTTAGGTTTAGGGTTAGGCTTAGGGTGAGGGTAAGGGTTAGGGTTAGGATTAGAATTAGGGTGAGGGTGAGTGTCAGGGTTAGGGTTAGGATTAGTGTTTGGTTTAGGGTTAGGCTGAGGTTGAGGGTGAGGGTGAGGTTTATGGTGAGGGAGAGGTTTAGGGTTAACGTTAGGGTTAGGGTGAGTGTTAGGGTGAGTGCTAGGTTTAGGGTGTGGGTGAGGGTTAGGCTGAGGGGTTGGCTTAGCGTTAGGGTGAGGGTTAGGGTGAGCGTTAGCGTTATGGTTAGGGTTAGGGTTAGGGTGAAGGTGAGGGTGAGAGTTAGATTTGTTGAGGGTTAGAGTGAGGGTGAGGATTAGGGTTGAGCTATGGTTAGAGTTAGGGTGAGGTGAGGGTGAGGGTTAGGGTTAAGATTAGGGTAGGGTTAGACTTAGGGTAAGGGTGAGGGTGAGCATCAGGTTTTGGGGTAGGGTGAGTGTTAGGGTTATGGTTGGGGTGAGGGTAAGGGTTAGAGTTAGGGTTAGGGTGGATGTGAGGGTGAGGGTTAGGTTTGGGTGAGGGTTAGAGTTAAGGTGAGGGTTAGGGTTGGGAAAGGGTTATGGTTAAGGTGAGGGTGAGGGTGAGAGTTAGGGTTAGGATTAGGGTTAGGGTTAGGGTTAGACTGTGGGTGAGGTTGAGGGTGAGGGTGAGGATTTGGTTTAGTGTTAGGGTTAGGGTTAGGGTGAGGTGAGGGTTAGGGTTAGGGATAGAATTAGGGTGAGGATGAGGATCAGGGTTAGGGTTAGAATTAGGGTTAGGGTTAGGGTTAGGCTGAGAGTGTGGGTGAGGGTGAGATTTAGTGTTAGGGTTCGGGTGAGAATTCGGTTGAGGGTTAGATTTAGGGTTAGGGTGAGGGTTATGGTGAGGGTTATGTTTATGTTTAGGGTTAGGGTGAGGGTCAGGGTGAGGGTAAGGGTTAACATGAGGTTTAGGGTGAAGTTGAGGGTTATGGTTAGGCTGAGGGTGAGGAGTATGATGAGGGTTAGGGTTAAGGTGAGGGTGAGTGTTAAGTTGAGGTTGAGGGTTAGGGTTAGGGTGAGGGTTAGGTTGCGTGTGATGTTTAGGGTTATTGTTAGGGTGAGGGTTAGGTTTAGGGTGAGCGTTAGCTTTAGGGTTAGGATTAGGTTTAGGGTGAGGTTGAGGATGAGCGTTATGGTTGGTTGAGGGTTAGAGTGAGGGTGACGATTATTGTTGGGTTATGGTTAGAGTTAGGATGAAGTGAGGGTGAGGGTTAGGATAAGGATTAGAGTTAGTTTTAGGGTTAGGCTGAGGTTGAGTGTGAAGGTGAGGTTTCGGGTAGGGTTCAGGTGAGGGTTCGGGTGAGGGTTAGATTTAGGGTTAGGGTGAGGGTTAGGGTGAGAGTTATGGTTATGGTTAGGGTTAGGCAGATGGTCAGGGTTAGGGTAAGTGTTAACATGAGGTTTTGGGTGAAGTTGGGGGTTACGGTGAGGAGTATGGTGAAGTTAGGTTTAAGGTGAGGGTGAGCGTTAAGTTGAGGTTGAAGGTTAGGGTTAGGGTCAGGGTGAGGGTTAGGGTTAGGGTGAGGGTTAGGGATAGAGGAGGGTTAGGTTTAGGTTTAGGATTAGCGTGAGGGCTAGGGTGACGTTGAGGTTTAGGGTTAGGGTTACGGTTAGGGATAGGGTGAGGTTTAGGGTTAGGGTTAGGGTTAGGCTGAGGTGTTGACTTATGGTTAGGGTGAGGGTTAGGTTTATTGTGAGAGTTAGGGTTAGGGTAGGGTTACTGTTAGGTTGAGGGTTAGGGTTCGGGTTCGGGGTATTGTTAGGGTTAGTGTAAGGGTTAGGGTTAAGGTTAGAGTTAGGGATAGGTTTAGGGTGAGGGTTAGGGTGAGAGTGTGAGTTAGAGTTAGGGTTAGGGTGAGGGTGAGGGTTAGGGTTAGTTTTAGACTTAGAATTAGGGTGAGGGTGAGGGTGAGGAATAGGGTTAGGATTAGTGTTAGGGTTAGGGTTAGGCTGAGGGTGAGGTTGAGTGTTAGGGTTAGGGTTAGGTTTAGGGTGACAGTGAGGTTGAGGGGTAGGATTAGTGTTAGGGAGAGGTTTAGGGTTTGTGCGACGGTTAGCCTTAGGGTTAGAGTTAGGGTTAGTATGAGGATAAAAGTTTAGGGTGAGTTTTATGGTGAACGTTAAGGTAATTTTTATTGTTAGGTTTAAGGTGAGGGTTAGGGTGAGGGTTAGGGTTAGTGTTAGGGTTAGGGTTAGTTTTAGGGTGAGGGTTATGATTAGGGTTAGTTTTAGGGTGAGGGTTAGCGTTTGGTATAGGGTGAGGGATAGGGTTAGTGTTAGGGTGAGGATTAGGGTTATGGTTAGGTTTAGGGTTAGGGTTAGGGTTAGAGAGAGGGTGCGGTTTAGGGTGAGGGGTAGGGTGAGGGTTAGGGTAAAGTTTAGGGTCAGGGTGAGGGTTTGGTTCAGGGTTAGGTAAAGGTTGAGGGTGAGGGTGAGTGAAGGTGAGGGTTAGCATTAGGGTTACGGTTAGGATGAGAGTTAGTGTGAGTGTTAGGGTGAGGGTTAGGTTTAAGATTAGGGTTAGGGTGAGGGTAAGGTTTAAGGTTAGGGTTAGTGTGAGGTTGAGGTTGAGCGTTAGGTTTAGGTTTAGTGTGAAGATAAGGGTTAGTGTGCAGGTTAGGGTTAGGGTAAGTGTTAAGGTTAGAGTGAGGTTAAGTTTAGTGTTACAGTTAGACTGAGAGTGAGGGTGACGCTTAGGGTGAGGGTTAGTGTGAGGATAAGGGTTAGGGTGAGGTTTAGGGTGAGGGTGAGGGTTAGGGTTTGCATTAGGGTTAGGGTAAGGGATAGGGTTAGGTTTAGGGTGAGGGTTAGGTTTAGGTTTAGGGTGAGGGTCATGGTTAGTGTTAGGTTTAGGGTGACAGTGAGTTTGAGGGGTAGGATTAGGCTTAGGGAGAGGGTTAGAGATAGTGTGACAGTTAGCGTTATGGTTAGAGTTATGGTTAGTATGAGGATAAAAGCTTAGGGTGAGTTTTATGGTGAACGTGAGGGTAAGGTTTATCGTTAGGTTTACTGTGAGGGTTAGGGTGAGGGTTAGGGTTAGGGTGAGGGTTAGGGTGAGGGTGAGAGTTAGGGTTAGGGTAATATTTACGGTGAGGGTGAGGGTTAGGTTGAGGGTGAGGGTGAGGGTGAGGGTGAGGTTGAGGGTGAGGGTTTTAGTGATGGTGAGGGTTTGGTTCAGGGTGAAAGTGAGGGTTAGCGTGGGGATTAGGGTTAGGTTTAGGGTTAGGGTGAGGGTGTGGGTGAGGGTTAGGGTTAGGGTGAGGGTGAGGGTTAGGGTTAGTTTGAGGGTTATGGTGAAGGTGAGGTTGATGGTGAGGGTTAGGGTGAGGATCACAGTGAGAGTGTGGGTTAGGTTTAGGATTAGGTTCAGGGTGAGTGTGAGAGTTATGGTTAAGTTTATGGTGAGGGTGAAGTTGAGGGTCAGGGTTAGGGTTAGGGTTAGGGTTAGGATGAGGGTTAGGGTGAGGGTTAGGGTTAGGTTTATGTTTAGGGTTAGGGTGAGGTTTAGGGTTAGGCTTAGGGTGAGGCTTAGGTTGTAGGTAAAGGTTAGGGTGAGTGTTAGGGTGAAGGTGAGGTTTAGGGTTAGGGTGAGGATAAGGGTTATGGTGAGGGTTATTGTGAGGGTGAGGGTTAGGGTTAGCATGAGGGTTAGGTTGAGGGTGAGGGGTTGGGTGAGGGTTATTGCTATGGTTAGGGATAGGGTGAGGATTAGGGTTAGCGTTAGGTTTAGGGTTAGGGTTAGGCTGAGGGGTAATGTTAGGGTTAGGGTGAAGGTTAGGTTTAGTGTGAGGGTTAGGGTTAGGTTTAGGGTGAGTTTTAGGTTTAGTGTGAGGGTTAGGGTCAGGTTGAGGGTAAGGTTTAGCGTGAGGGTTAGGGTGAGGGTGAGGTTTAGGTTTAGCATTAGGTTGACCCTTAGGGTTAGGATGAGGGATATGTTTAGGGTGAGGGTGAGGGTGAGGGTTAGGATTAGGGTTAGTGTAAGGGTTAGGGTGAGGTTAGGATTAGAGTGAGGGTTACGGTGAGGGTCAGGGTGAGGGTTAGTATTAGTTTGATGGTTAGGTTTAGGGTAAGGGTTAGGGTTAGTGTTAGGGTGAGAGTTATGGTTAGGGTGATATTTATTGTGAGGTTGAGGGTTAGTTTGAGGGTGAGTGTTCATATGAGGGTTAGTTTCGGTTGAGGGTGTGGGTTTGTGTTTGGTTGAGGGTTAGGTTTATGGTGCGGGTTAGGGTGACGGTGCGGTTTAGGTTGAGGGTATGGGTTAAGTTTAGAGTTAGGATTAGGGTGAGGTTTAGGGTTAGGGTTAGGGTTATGGTGAGAATTAAGGTGAGATGTCGGTATAGGGTTGGGTTTAGTGTCATTGTTAGTGTGAGGGTTAGGCTTAGGTATAGGGTTAGTGTGAGTATAAGGTATAGGGTGAGGGTTAGCGTTCTGGTGAGGGTTAGGGTTAAGCTTAGGGTGAGGGTTATGGTTAGGGTGATGTTTAGGGTGAGGTTGATGGTTAGTGTGAGGGTGAGGGTGAGGGTTAGGGTGAGGTTAGGGGTGAGGGTGTGGGTTAGGATTAGGTTTAGGGTGAGGGTGAGGGTGAGAGTTAGAATTAGTTAAAGTGTTAGGGTTAGGGTTAGGCTGAGGGTGAGGGTGAGGGTGAGGGTGAAGGTTAGGGTTAGTGTTAGGATTAGAGTTAGAGTGAGGGGTAGTGTTAGGGGTAGTGTGAGGGTTTTTGTTAGGGTTATGATTAGGGATAGTGTGAGGGTAAGCGTTAGGGTGAGTGTTAGGGTGAGGGTTAGGGTTTCGGTGATGTTTAGGTTAACATTGAGGGTTAGGTTGAGGATGAGGGTTCGGGTTCGGGTGACGGTTCACTTGAGGTTGAGGGTTATGCTGTGGGTGAGGGTTAGGGTTAGGGTGAGGGTTAGCATTAGGTTTAGGTTTAGTGTGAGGGAGAGGGTTAGGGGTCGGGTTATGGTTAGATTGAGGGTTAGGGTTAGGGTTTGGGAGAGGGGTAGGTTTAAGTTTACGGTGAGTTTTAGGGTGAGTGTGAGGGTTAGGGTGAGGGTGAGGGTAAGGGTTAGGGTTAGGGTTAGGGTTATGGTGAGATTGAGGGTGAGGGTTAGGTTTAGGATTATGGTTAGGGTTAGGGAGCATGTTAGGGTGAGTGTGAGGGTGAGGGTGAGGTTGAGAGTTTGGGTGTGGGTGAGGGTTAGGGTTAGGCTTAGGGTTATGGTGAGAGTAAGGGTTAGGGTGAGCTTTGGGGTGAGGATGAGGGTTAGGGTTAGTATTAGGTTTAGGGTGAGGGTTTGGGTGAGTGTTAGGGTTTAGTTTAGGGTTAGGGTGAGGGTGAGGGATAGGGTGAGGTTTAGGGTTAGGGTGAGGGATAGGTATAGGTTTAAGGTTAGGGTGAGGGTGTGAGTGAGTGTTAGGGTTAGGTTTAGCATTAGAGTTAGGGTGAGGGTGAGGGTCAGAGTTAGGATTAGGGTTAGGATTAGGGTAAGGCTGAGGGTGATGGGGAGGGTGAGAGTGTTGTTTACTGTTAGGGTTAGGGTTAGGGATAGGGCATGGTGATGGTGTGGGTTAGGATTAGGATTAGGGTTATGATGAGGGTTGGGTTTAGTGTTAGGGTTAGGGTTAGGGTTAGTGTGAGGGTTAGTTTTAGGGTTAGGATAAGGGTTACGGTGAGGGTAACGTTCAGGGTGAGAGTTAGGATGAGTGTCAGGTTTAGGATTAGGGTTAAAGTTAGGGTGAGTGTTAGCATTAGGGTTAGGGTGAGGGTTAGGTTGAGGGTGAGGGTTAGGGTTAGGGTGAGGGTAAGTGTTAGGTTGAGGGTGAGTGTGAGGGTAAGGTTTAGGGTTAGCATTAGGTTACGGTTAGTGTTAGGATGAGGTTTAGGGTTAGGATTAGGGTTAAGGTAAGGGTGAGGGTTACTGTGAGGGTTAGGTTTAGGGTGAGGGTTATGGTTAGGGTTAAGGTGAGGGTGACGGTTAGGTTTAGGGTGATTTTTGGTGTGAGGGTGAGGGTTAGGGTGAATTTGAGTTTTCAGGTGAGAGTTAGGTTTAGGTTTAGAGTTAGGGATAGAGTTAGGTTGAGTGTAAGGTTTAGGGTGAGTGTTAGGTTGAATGTGAGTGTTAGGTTTAGGGTGAGGGTGAGGGTTAATGTTAGGCTTAGGGTGAGGGTGAGGGTTAGGATGGATTAGAGTGAGGATTATGGTTAGGCCTAGGTTTAGTATTAGGGTGAGTGTGCGATTGTGGGTGAGGTTGAGTGTTAGGGTTAATTTTAGTGTGAGGGATAGTGTTAGGGTGAGGGTTAAGTTTAGGGTGAGGGTTAGTTTTAGGGTAAGGGTTAGGGTGAGGGTTAGGTATAGGGTTAGGGGGAGAGTTAGGGTGAGGTGCCGGGATAGGTTTAGGTTGAGGCTTAGGGTTAGTGTGAGGATAAGGTTTAGGGTGAGGGTTAGGGTGAGGGTGAGGCTTTGGGTTAGCATTATGGTTAGGGTGAGGGTTAGGGTGAGGGTTATCTTTACGGTGAGGGTTAGGGTCAGGGTTAGGGTGAGGCTTAGGGTTAGGGTGATGTTTAGGGTGATGTTGATCATTAGGGTGAGGGTGAGGGTGATTGTTAGGTTGAGGGTCAGGGTGAGGCTGAGGTTTAGGGTTAGGTTTAGGGTGAGGTTGAGGGTGAGATTTAGTATTAGGAATAGTGTTAGGGTTAGGGTTAGGCTGAGGGTGAGGGTCAGGGTGACGGTGAAGGGTAGGGTTAGGGTTTGGATTAGGGTTAGAGTGAGGGTTATGGTTAGTGTGATTATTATGTTTAGGGTTATTATTAGGGATAGGGTGAGGGTAAGGGTTAGGGTGAGGGTTAGGGTGAGGGTTAGGGTTAGGGTTAGGATTAGGGTGAGGGTTAGGGTTTGGGTGATGTTTAGGGTGAGGTTGAGGGTTAGGGAGAGGATGAGGGTTCGGGTGATTTTGAGGGTGAGGGTGAGGCTGAGGGATAGGGTGTGGGTGTGGATTAGGGTTAGGGTGAGGGTTATCGTTAGGTTTAGGTTCATTGTGAGGGTGAGGGTTAGGTGTAGGGTTAGGGTTAGGTTGAGGGTTAGGGTTACGGTTAGGTAGAGGGGTAGGATTAGGGTTAGCGTGAATTTTAGGGTGATTGTGACAGTTTTGGTGTGGGTGAAGGTGAGGATTAGTGTTAGGGTTAGGTTTAGAGTGAGTTTGAGGGTCAGGGTTAGGTTTAGGATTAGGGTTAGGGTTAGGGTTAGGATTAGGGATCGGGAGAATGTTTGAGTGTGAGGGTGAGAGTGAGGTTGAGAGTTAGAGTATGGTTGAGGGTTAGGGTTAAGGTGAGGATTACGGTTAGGGTTAGTGTTATAGTGAGAGTAAGGGTTAGGGTGGGGTTAGGGTCAGGGTTAGGGTTAGGGCAGGGTGAGGGTGAGGGTTAGGGTTAGGATTAGGTTGAGAATGAGGTTTAGGTTTTGGGTTAGTTTGAAGGTTAGGGTAAGGGTTAGGGTTAGGTTTAGGTTGAGGGTAAAGGTCAGGGTGAGGGTTAGGGTGGAGGTGAGATTTAGGGTTAGGGTTAAGGTTAGGGTGAGGGTTAGCGTTAGGGTTATGGTCAGGGTTAGGTTATGGGTAATTGTTAGTTTGAGGGTTAGTTTGAGGTTGAGGGTTAGGGTTAGGGTGAGGGTAAGGGTTAGGGTGAGGTTTAGGGTGAGGTTGAAGATTAGGGTTAGCATTAGGTTTAAGGTGAGGGTGAGGGTGAGGGTGAGTGTTTGGTTTATGGGTAGGATAGGGGGAGGATTAGGGTTAGGGTTAGGTTGAGGGTGAGGGTTAGGCTGAGGGGTAGCGTAAGAGTTAGTTTGAGGTTAGGTTTATTGTGAGGGTTAGGGCTAGGGTTAGGGTGACGGTAAGGGTTAGGTTGAGGGTTAGGGTGAGTGTGAGTTTTAGGGTTAGAATTATGTTTAGGTTTAGAGTTAGGATGAGGTTTAGGGTTAGGATTAGTGTTAGGTTGAGGGTGAGGGTGAGGCTTAGGGTTAGGGTTAGGGTGAGGGCTAGTGTGAGGGTGAGGGTTAGGGTGAGAGTGAGGTTTTCGGTTAGGTAAGGTTTAGGTTTAGGGTGAGGATTAGGCTGAGGGTGTGGGTTAGGGTTAAGGTTACTATGAGGGTGAGGGTGAGGGTTAGGGTTAGTGTTAGGATGAGGGTTAGGGTTAGGTATATGTTGAGAGTGAGTGTGAGGGTGAGGGTTAGTGTAAGTTTTAGTGTGAGGGTTAGGGTTACGGTGAGGGTAGGGTTAGGGTGAGGGTTCAGGTTAGGGTTAGGGTGAGGGTTAGTGTTAGGGTAATTTTTGGTGATATGGTGTGGGTTAGGGTGAGGGTGAGTGTTCAGGTGAGAGTTAGGGTTAGGTTTAGGGTAAGTTTTAGGGTGAGGGTTAGGGTGAGGGTGAGGGTTAGGGTTAGGTTCAGGGTTTGGAATAGTGTTAGGGCTAGGGTGATGGTGAGGGTTAGGGTTAGGATTATGGTTAGGATGAGGGTTAGGCTGAGGGTTAGTGTTAGGGCTAGTGTGAGGGTTAGGGTTAGGGTTAGGGTTATGGTTATGGTGTGGGTTAGGGTTTTGTTTAGAATTAAGCTTAGGATAGGGGTTAGGCTGAGGGTTAGGGTTAGGGTTAGTGTGAGAGTTAGTTTTAGGGTTAGAGTTTGGGTTAGGTTGAGGGTAAAGTTTAGGTTGAGGGTTAGGGTGAGGGTAAGGGTTAGGGTTAGGGTGAGGGTTAGGGTGAGTGTTAGGGTGAGGGTTAGGCTGAGGTTTAGGGTTAGGGTTAGTGTGAAGTTTAGGGTGAGGGTTAGATTTAGGGTTAAGGTGAGAGTTAGAGTGTGGGTAAGTGTTAGGGTGAGGCTTAGTCTGAGGGTAGGTTTAGGGTTAGGTTGAGGGTTAGGTTTGGCATTAGGGCTAGGGTGTGGATGTGTGTTATGGTGAAGGTTATGGTTAAGGTTTGGGATAGGGTGTGGATTAGGGTTAGGTTTAGGTTTAGGGTGAGGTTTAGGCTGAGGGGTTTGGATAGGGTTAGGCTGAGGGTAAAGTATAGTGTGAGGTTTAGGGTTAGGATTAGGGTGAGTGTTAGGTTTAGTGTGAGGGTTAGGGTTAGGCTTAGGGTGAGGGTAAGTGTTAGGGTGAGGGTTAGTGTGAGGGTGAGGTTAGCATTAGGTTTATAGTTAGGGTGAGGATGAGTGTTAGGTTTAGTTTTAGTGTGAGGGTAAGTGTTAGTGTGAGGGTTAGGTTTAGGGTGAGGGTTAGGGTTAGGTTAGGGTTAGGTTGAGGGTTAGGTTTAGGGTGAGGTATAGTGTTAGTGTTAGGGTGAGAGATAGGGTTAGGGTTATGTTTTTGTGAGGGTTATTGTTAGGGTGAGGGTGAGTGTTCGGGTGAGGTTTAGGGTTCAGGTAAATGTGGGGGTTAGGCTGTGTTTGCGGGTTAGGTTTAGGTTGAGGGTTATGGTGACATTGAGTGTTAGTGAGAGGGTGAAGTTTAGGTTTAGGGTTAGGCTTAGGGTGAGGGTTAGGGTTAGTGTTAGGGTGATGTTTATGGTAAGGGTGAGTGTTAGGGTGAGGGTGAGGGTGATGGTTAGGTTTAGGGTTGGGTTAGTGTGAGGGTGAGGTTGAGGGTTAGGTTTAGGCTTAGCTTTATGGGTATGGTTAGTGTGAGTGTTAGGGTGAGGATGAGGGTTCGTGTGATGGTGAGGGTTAGGGTGTATGTGAGTTTAGGGTTAGGGTGAGGATTAGGGTAAGTTTTAGGGTTAGGTTTATGGTGAGGGAAAGGGTTAGGGTGAGGTTTAGGATCAAGATGAGGGTTAGGGTTAGCGTTAGGGTTAGGAGGAGGGTTAGTGTGAGTGTTAGTTTTAGGGTTAGGTTTAGGGTGAGGGTGATGGTTATTGTTAAGATTAGGGTTAGGGTTAAGGTGAGGGTTAGGGTGAGGGTGAGGGTTAGGGTTAGTGTTAGTGTGAGTGTTAGGGTTAGGGTGAGTGTTAGGTTTAGGGTGAGGTTTAGGTTTAGGGTAAGGGTTATGGTGAGGATTAGGGTTAGGGTTAGGTTTAGGGTGAGGGTCAGGGTGACAGTTAGAGTTAGGTTGAGTGTGAGGGTGAGGGTGTTAGGGTTAGTGTGAGGGTTCGGGTGAGGTGAAGGTTAGGGTGTGCTGGAGGGTTACGTTAAGGTTTAGGGTTAGGGTGAGAGTTAGGGTTAGGGATAGGGTTATGGTGAGAGTTATTGTGAGGTGTAGGGATAGGGTTAGGTTGAGGGTTAGGGTGAGGAAGAGGGTTTGGGTTAGCGTTTGGGATAGGGGGAGGGTTAGGTTGAGGCTTAGGTTTAAGGTGAGGGTGAGGGATAGGGTGAAGTTGAGGGTGAGGGTTTCTTTTAGGTAAGGGTTAGCGTCATTTTTAGGGTGAGGATTAGGTTGAGGTTTAGGGTTAGTGTGAGTGTTAGGGTTAGGGTGTGGGTTAAGGTTAGGATTTGGTTGAGTGTTAGCGTGACGGAGAGGGTTAGTGTAAGGGTGAGGTTTAGGGTTGGGTTTAGGGTGAGTGTTAGGGTTAGGGTGAGGGTTAGGGTGAGGGGTATTGTTAGGGTTAGCGGGAGGGTTAGGGTTAGTGTGAGGGTTAGGGTGAGGGTTAGGTTTAGGGTTAGTGTGAGGATAAGGGTTAGGGTGAGGTTAAAGTTGAGGGTGAGGGTTAGAATTATCTTTAGGGTTAGGGTAAGTTTAGGGTGAGGGTTAGGGTTAGGGTTAGGGTTAGGGTGATGGTTAGGGTTAGGATGATGTTTACGGTGAGGGTGAGGGTTAGGGTGAGGATGAGGGTGAAGGTTAGGTTGAGGTTGAGGGTGAGGGTGAGGGTTACAGTTAGGGTCAGGGTTAGGGTGAGGGTTAGGGTTAGGGTTAGGTTGAGGGTTAGCATTATGGTTGGGGTTAGGGTGAGTGTGAGGTTTAGGGTTAGGATTCGGGTTAGGTTTAGGGTGAGGGTGAGGTTTAGGGTTAGGGTTAGGTTTAGGGTGAGGGTGAGGGTGTGGGTTAGGATTAGGGTTAGCGTTAGTGTTAGGCTGAGAGTGAGAGTGAGGGTTCGAATGAGGGTTAGGCTAAGGGTTAGGTTTAGAGTGAAGGCGAGAGTCAGTGTGAAGGGTAGGGTGAGGATTAGGGTGAGGGTGAGGGTTTTGGTTAAGAAAGGGTTAGGGTTAGGGTTAGGGTGAGGATTACTGTGAGGGTGAGGTTTAAGGTTAGGATTAGGGTGAGGGTTAGGGTTACAGTTAGGCTTAGGGTGAAGGATCCGTTGAGGGTGAGGGTTAGGGTTAGTGTGAGGGTTAGGGTTAGGGTGAGGGTTAGGGTGACGGTGAGCATTAGGGTGAAGATTATAGTGAGGGTGAGGATTAGGGTTAGGGTTAAGGTGAGGGTTAGGGTTAGGGTTAAGTTGAGGATTATGGTGAGGGGCAGGGTTAGTGTGAGGATAAGGATTAGGGTTAGGTTCAGGGTGAGAGTGAGGGTTTGGGTTAGCGTTAGGATTAGTGTGAGGGTTAGGGGTTTTTGAGTGTTAGGGTTAGGGTTAGGGTTAGTTTGAGGGTTCGGTTGAGGGTTCGGGTGAAGTTGAGGGTTAGGGTGTGGGTGACGGTTAGGGTTAGGGTGAGGGTTAAGATGACAGTAAGTGTTAGGGTGCGGGTGAGGACTATGGTTAGGGTGAGTGTTAGCGTGAGGGTTAGGGTTAGGGTTAGTGTGAGTATTACGGTTAGGGTTTGGGTTAGGGATATGTTGAGGGTAAGGGTTAGGGTGAGGTTTAGGGTGAGGGTGAGGTTTAGGGTTAGCGTTAGGGTGAGGGTGAGAGTTAGGGTTAGGGTTAGTGTGAGGGTTATGGTTAGGATGAGTGTTAGGGATAGGTTTTGGGTTAAGGTGAGAGTTAGAGTAAGGGTTAGATTAGAGTTAGGGTGAGGGTATGGCTTAGGGTGCAGTTTAGGGTGAGGTTGAGGATTAGGGTTAGGAAGAGGTTGAGGGTAAGTGTTAGGGTGAGGGCTAGGTTTAGGGTTAGGTTTTGGGTGAGTGTAGGGGTTATGGTGAGGGTGAGGGTGAAGATTAGGTTTAGGATTAGGGTTAGGGTTAGGGTGAGGGTAATGGATAGGGTTAGGTTTAGGGTGAGGTTTAGGGTTAGGTTTAGCTTTAGTTTTAGTGTGAGGGTGAGGGTGAGAGTTAGGGTTTGTATTAGGGTTAGGATTATGGTTCGGGTGAGGGTTAGGCTGAGGGGTAGGGGTAGGGTAAGGTTGAGGGGGAGGGGGAGGGTTAGGGTGAGGGTGATGGTGAGGGTGAGGGTGAGGGTGAGAGTTAGGTTTAGGGTTAGGGTTATGATAAGTTTTAGGTTTAGGGTTAGGGTGAGGGCTAAGGTGAGGGTGAGGTCTAGTGTTAAGTTTTGGATTAGGGTGAGGTTTAGGTTAGGGTGAGTTTTAGGGTGAGGGTTAGGTATAGTGTGAGGGTTACAGTTACGGTTAGGGTTAGGGTGAGGGTAAGAGTTAGGGTGAGGGTGAGGGTGAGTTTGAGGTTTAGGGTTAGGGTTAGGGTTAGGGTGAGAGTTAGTGTTAGGTTTAGGTTAAAGTTAGGGTTAGGGTGACATGTACGGTTAAGTTTAGGGTGAGGGTTAGGGTTAGTGTGAGGATTAGGGTTAGGGTTAGGGTTAAGTTTAGGGTGAGGGTTAGGGTTAGGGTTAGGGTTAGGATGAGTGTTAGGCTGAGGTTAGGGTTAGGGTTTGGGGGAGGATAAGGGTTAGGGTGAGGGTGAGGTTAAGGTGAGGGTAAGGGTTAGGGTGAGGATGAGGGTTAGGATTAGGATTAGGGTTAGGGTTAGGGTGAAGGTTAGAGTTAGGGATAGGTTTAGGGTGACGGTTTTGGTTAGATTTAGGTTTAGATTTAGGGTGAGGGTGAGGGTGAGGTTTTGGTTTTGGTTTAGGTTAAGGGTTTGGGTTCGGCTGAGGCTTAGGTTGAGTTTGAGGGTGAGCAGTCGTGTTAGGTTTAGGGTTAGGAGAAGGTTGAGGGCTAGTGTTAGCATTAGGGTTAAGGTTAGGGTGAGGGTGAGGGTGAGGATTAGGGTTAGGACTAGGATTAGGGTTAGGGTTAGGGTTAGGCTGAGCGTGGGGGTGAGGTTGTGTGTGAGGTTTATAGTCAGGGTTAGTTTTAGGGTGAGGGTTAGGGTGAGCGTGAGGGTTAGCTTGAAGGTTAGGGTGACGGTGAGGTTTTCAGTTAGGAAAGGTTTAGGATTAGGTGTAGTGTGAGGATTAGGGTGATGAGGGTTAGGGTTAGGGTTAGGATTAGGGTTAGGATTAGGATGAGGTTTAGGGTTAGGGTGTGTTTAGGTTGTGGGTGAGGGTGAGGGTTAGGGTGAGGGTTAGGGTGTAGGTGAGGGTTAGGTTTAGGGTGAGGGTTAGGGTGACCATGAGGGTTAGGATGAAGCTGAGGGTTAGGGTTACTTTTAGGGTGAGTGTTTGGGTGAGGCTTAGTGTGAGGATAAGGGTTAGGTTTAGGGTTATGTAGAGGGTAAGGGTTAGGGTGAGGTTTAGGGTGAGTATGAGGGTTAGGGTTAGTGTTAGAGTAAGGGTGAGTTTTAAGGTGAGTGTTAATGTTAGGGTGAGGGTGAGGTTTAGGGTTAGGGTGAGGGTTTCGGTTAGGGTGAGGGTCAAGGTTAGTGTTAGAGTTACATTTAGGGTGATTCTGAGGGTTAGGGTTAAGATTAGGGTTAGTGTTAATGTTAGGCTGAGGGTTAGGGTGAGGCTTAGGTTTAGGGTTAGGGTTAGGGTTATTTGAGTCTTTGTGTTAGGTTTAGGAAGAGGGTTTGGCTGCGGGTTGGGGTTATGTTTAGGGTTCTGGTGAGGGTAAGGCTTAGGGTGAGGGTTAGGGTGAGGGTGAGGGTGAGGATTAGGGTTAGGTTAAGTGTTAGGGTGAGCATTAGGGTGAGGATTAGGTTTAGGATGAGGGTTAGGGTGAGTGTTAGAGTGAGGATTAGTGTTAGTGTTAGTGTTAGGGTTAGAGTAAGTATTAGGGTGAGGGTAACGGTTAGAGTGATGGTTAGGTTGAGGGTGAGGGTGAGGGTGAGGGTGAGGGTGATGGTGAGGGTTAGGGTTAAGGTGAGGGTTAGATTAGGGTTTGGGTGAGGGTTAGGGTTAGGGTGAGGGTGAGGGGTAGGGTGAGGGGTAGGTTTAGGGTTAGGGTAAGTGTTAGGGTTAATGTGAGGGTAAGGTTAGGGTTAGAGTTAGTGTGAGCAAAAGGGGTAGGGTGAGGTTTAGGGTGAGGGTTAGGGTGAGGGTTAAGGTGAGGTTTACTTTTAGTATGAGAGTGAGGGTTAGAGTTAGGTTTAGGGTGAGGGATAGGGTTAGGGTGAGGTTTAGGGTAGGGTTAGGGTGAGGGTGAGGGTTCCGGTGAGGGTGAGTTTTAGGGTGGGCATGATGGTCATGGCTAGGGTGAGGTTTAAGGTGACCATGAGGGTTAGGGTGAGGGTGAGGGTTAGGATTACTGTGAGGATTAGTGTTAAGATTATGGTGAGGATTAGTGTTAAGTTTAGGGTTAGGGTTATGGTGTGGGTAAGGGTTAGGATGAGGTTTTGGGTGAGGGTGAGGTTTAGGGATAGCATTAGATTTAGGGAGAGGGTTAGTGTGAGGGTTAGGATTCGGGTTAGGCTTAGGGTGAGGGTTAGGGTGAGGGTGAGGTTTATGGTTAGTTTTAGGGTTAGGGTGAGGATTAGGTTTAGGGTGAGGTTGAGGGTGAGGGTTAGGTTTAGGATTAGGCTTAGGTGTAGGGTTAGGGGGAGGGTTAGGGTTAGGGTGATGTTTAGGGTGAGGGTGGGTGTTGGGATGAGGGTGATGGTGATGGTGAGGGTGAGGGTGTAGGTGAGGGGTCGTGTTAGTGTGAGGGTAGGGTGAAGGTGAGGGTTAGGGTGAAGGTTAGGGTTAGGGATAGGGTTAGGGTGAGGGTTAGGGTTAGGGTTAGGCTGACAGGTAGTGTGAAGGGTAATGTTAGGGTTAGGGTGAGGGTTAGGGTTAATGTGAGGTTAGGGTTAGGGTTAGGGTTAGTGTGAGGATAAGGGTTAGGGTGAGGGTTAGGGTGAGGGTTAAGGTGATGGTTATGGTTAGTATGATGATGAGGGTTAGAGTTAGGTTTAGGGTGAGGGTTAGGTTTTTTGAGGTTTAGGGTAAGGTTATGGTGACGGTGAGGGTTCAGGTGAGGGTGAGTTTTAGGGTGTGCGTGACGGTGATGGTTAGGGTGAAGGTGAGGGTTTGGGTTGTGGTGAGGATTAGCTTTAGGGTTACTGTTAGCTTTATGGTGAGGGTAAGGGTTAGAATGAGGTTGAGGGTGAGAGTGAGGTTTAGGGACAGCGTTAGAGTTTGCGTGAGGGTTAGGGTGAGAGTTAGGATTCAGGTTACACTTAGGGTGAGTGTGAGGGTTAGAGTTAAGGTTAGGGTTAGGGTTAGGGTGAGGCCAAGCTTTAGGGGGAGAGTTAGGGTGAGGGTGAGGTTTAGGTTTAGGTTGAGAGTTAGGTTGGATGTTAGGGTGAGAGTTAGGTTTAGGTTTAATGTTAGGGTGAGGGTTAGGGAGAGGTTTAGTGTTCGTCTTAGGGTTAGGGTTAGCGTTAGGGTGAGGATAAGGTTTCGAGTGAGGGTTCGGGTGAGGGTGAGGGTTAGGGATAGCATTAGGGTTAGGGTTAGGGTGAGGATTAAGGTTATGTTTAGGGATAGGGTAGGGGTTAGTGTGAAAGTCAGTTTTAGGATTAGGGTTAGAGTTATGGTGAGTGTGAGTGTGAGGGTTAGGGTTACGATTAATGTTAGGGTTAGGGTTAGGCTGAAGGTGAGGCTGAGGGTGAGGGTGAGGTTTAGGATTAGGTTGAGGGTTAGGTTTAGGGTTAGATTTAGGGTTAGGCTGAGGGTGAGGATTAGGATGTAGGTGAGGGTTAGGTTGAAGGTGAGGGTTAGGGTTATTGTTAGGGTGAGTGTTAGGTTTAATGTTAGGATGAGGGGTAGGGTGAAGGGTAGGGTTAGGGTTAGGGTGAGGGTTAGCGTTGATGTGCGGGTTAGGGTTACTGTGAGGATAAGGGTTAGGGTGAGGCTTAGGGTGAGAGTGAGGTTTAGGGTTAGCATTAGATTAGAGTGAGGGTTAGGGTGAGGGTTCAGGTGAGGGTTAAGGTTAGTATGTGGGTGAGGTTTATAGTTAGAATTAGGGTGAGGTTTAGGGTTAGGATGAGGTTTAATGTAAGGTTAAGTTGAGTGTGAGGATTTGGGTGAGGGTGAGTTTTACGGTGTGGGTGACGCTTAGTGTTAGGGTGAGGGTTAAGGTGAAGGTGAGGGTTACGGTGAGTGTGAGGGTTAGGGTTGCGTGGAGGATTAGGGTTAGGGTTAGGGTTACTGTTATGGTGAGGGTAAGGGTTAGGAATAGCTTTAGGATGAGGGTGAGGTTTAGGGATAGCGTTAGAGTTAGGTTGAGGGTTAGGGTTAAGGTTAGGCTTAGGGTGAGGTTGAGGGTTAGAGTTAGAGTTATGGTTAGTGTTATGGTGTGGGTAAGGTTTAGGGTGAGGTTTAGGTTTAGGGTGAGGTTTAGGGTTAAATTGAGGGTTAGGGTGAGCGTTAGGGTGAGGGTATAGGTTAGGATGTGGTTTAGGATGAGGGTTAGGTTTAGGGATATCGTTAGTGTTAGGGTGAGTTAGAGCTCAGGTTAGGGGTAGGGTGAAGGTGAGGGTTAGAGTTAGTTTTAGGGTTAGTGTTAGGGTGTAGGTAAGGTTAAGGGTGAGGGTTAGGGTTAGGGTGAGTGTAAGGGTTAAGTTGAGGTTTAGGGTGATCTTTAGGGTTAGGGTTAGGTTTAGGGTTAGGGTTAGGGTGAGGATTATGGTGAGGTTTAGTGTTAGGGTTAGGGTTGGGGTGCGGGTGAGGGTTAGGGATAACATTAGGTTAGGGTTAGGTTTAGGGTGAGTGTTAGGTTTAGGGTAAGGGTGAGGGTTTGTGTTAGGTTGCAGGTTAGGGATAGGGCTGGAGTTAAGGTAAGGGTCAGGGTTAGGGTTAGGGTTAGGGTTAGGATGAGGGTGAGTGTGAGGGTTAGGGTTAGGATTAGGGTTAGGTTTAGGGTTAGGGTGAGGGTGAGGGTGACATTTGGGGTTAGGAAGAAGGTTAGGTTTAGGGTTAGGGTTAGGGTTAGGTTGAGGGTTAGGGTTAGGGTTAGGTTGAGGGTTAGGGTTAGGGTTAGGAATAGGGTTTGGCTGAGGGTTACGGTTAGGGTTAGGGTGAGGTTTAGGGTTGAGTGTGGGTTAGGATTAGGGTTATGGTTAGGATTAAGGTGAGGGAAATGTTTAGGGTCAGTGTTAGGGTGACTGTGAGGGTTAGGGTTAGGGTTAGGTTTAGGGTGATTGTTAGTGTTAGGTTTAAGGTTAGGGTGAGGGTTAGGATGAGGTTTAGTTTTAGGGTTAGGGTTAGGGTTAGGGTGAGAGTAAGGGTTAGAGTGAGATTTAGGTTTAGGGTGAGGGTTAAGGATAGAATTAGTGTTAGGGTTAGGGTTAGGGTGAGGGATAGGGTTACGGTTAGGGTTAGGGTTAGGGTGAGGGTGAAGGTGAGGGTTAGGGTTAGGGCTAGGATTAGGATTAGGGTTAGAGTTGGGCTGAGTTTGGCGGTGAGGTTGAGTGTGAAGTTTAGGGTTAGGGTTTGTTTTAGGGTGAGGGCTAGTGTGAGGGTGAAGGTTAGCCTGAGGTTTAGGGTGAGGTTGAGGGTTTCGGTTAGGAAAGGCTTAGGGTTAGTGGTAGGGTGAGAATTAGGGTGAGGGTCAGGTATAAGGTGAGGGTTATGTTTAGGGTGAGGATTAGGCTAAAGGTGAGGATGAGGGTTAGGGTTAGCTTGATGTTTAGGTTGAGGGTGAGGGTGAGGTGAGGGTTACTTTGAGGGTTAAGGTGTAGTTGAGGATTAGGTATAGGGTGAGGGATAGGGTGACGGTGAGGTTTAGGGTTAGGGTGAGGGTAAGGGTAGGGTTAGGGTGAGGGTGAGGGTTCAGGTTTGAGTGAGTTTTAGGGTGGGCATGATGGTTAGGGTTAGGGTGAGGGTTGGGGTGAAGGTGAGGGTTATGGTGAGGGTGAGGGTAAGTATTACTGTGAGGATTAGGGTTAGGGTTAGGGTTAGGGTTATGGTGAGGGTAAGTGTTAGGATGAGGTTTAGGTAGAGGTTGAGGTTTAGGGATAGCCTTAGAGTTAGGGTGAGAATTAGTGTGAGGGTTAGGATCGGGTTAGGCTTAGGGCGACTGGGAGGGTTACAGTTAGTTTTAGGGTTAGGGTTAGGCTGAGGGTAATGTTTAGGGTGAGGGTTAGGGTGAGGGTGAGTGTTAAGTTTAGGTTGAGGGTTAAGGTGAGGATTAGGTTTAGGGTTAGCTTGAGGTTGAGGGTTAGGTTTAGGATTAGGCTGAGGTGTAGGTTTAGGCTTAGGGTGAGGCTGAGCGTGAGGGTTAGGGTGAGGGTTGGGGTGAGGGTGAGGGTTTCGTTAGGGTTAGGGTTAGGGTGAGGGTTAGTGTTTGGTTGAGGGTTAGAGTGCCTGTGAGGGTAAGGGTTCGCGTGAGGGCTAGGGTTAGGGTTAGTGTTAGGGTGAGGTTTAGGTTTAGGTTGAGGATGAGGGTGAGGGTTAGGTTTTGGACTAGGCTTAGATTTAGGGTTAGGCTTAGGGTGAGGGTGAGGGTGATGGTCAGAGTTAGGTTCAGGCTGAGGGTTAGGGTTATGTTTAGTGTGTTGGGTGACAGTGAGGTTGAGGGTTAGGGTGAGGTTTATGGTGAGGGTGAGGGTGAGGGTGAGGGTGAGAATTAGGTTTAGGGTTAGGGTTATGGTTAGTTTTAGGTTTAGGGTTAGCGTGAGGGCTAAGGTGAGGCTGAGGTCTAGGGTTAAGTTTGAGGTTTAGGGTTAGGTTTAGGGTTAGGGTGAGGGTTAGGGTTAGGCTTAGGATGAGGGTTAGGCTGAGGGTTAGGTTTAGGTTTAGGGTTAGGGGGAGGGTAAGGTAAGGGTGAGTGTAATGTGAGGGTTAATGTTAGGCTTAGGTTTAGGGAGAGGATTAGGTTGAGGGTTAGTGTTAGGGTTAGGGTGTGGGTTAGGGTTAGGGTTAGGTTAAAGTTAGAGTTAGGGTGAAATGTTCGTTTAGGTTTAGGGTGAGGGTTAGTGTTAGTGTGAGGATTAAGGTTAGGGTTAAGGCTAAGGTTAGGGTGAAGTTGAGGGATAGGGTTAAGGTGAGGATTAGGTTTAGGGCGAGGTTTAGGGTGAGGTTGGGGGTTAATGTTAGCATTTGGGTTAGGGTGAGGGGAAGGGTTAGGGTGAGGGTTAGGGTTAGCGTGAAGGTTGGGGTTAGGGTGAGGCTTAGGGTTTGGATTAGTTTAAGGTTAGTTAAAGTTTAGGGTTAGGTTTAAGTTGAGGGTTAGGCTGAGGGGTAGTGTTAGGGTGAGGCTTAGGGTGAGGGTTAGGGTGAAGGTTAGGGTGAGGTTGAGGGTGAAGGTGAGGTTTAGGGTGAGCGTTAGGGTGAGGTTTAGGTTTATGGTTAGCATTAGATTTATGGTGAGGGTTAGGGTTAGGATTAGGGTTAGGGTGGGGTTGAGGGCAAGTGTTAGCATTAGGGTTAGTTTTAGGTTTAGGTTTAGGTTGAGGATGAGGGTGAGATTTAGGGTTAGGTTTAGGATTAGGTTTAGTGTTAGTGTTAGGCTGAAGGTGGGGGTGTGGTTGAGGGTGAGGGTTAGGGTTAGGGTTAGTTTTACAGTGAGGGCTAGAGTGAGGGTGAGCGTTAGGGTGAGGGTTAGGGTGAGGGTGAGGGTATCGGTTAGGAGAGGCTTTGGGTTAGGCTTAGGGTGAAGATTAGGGTGAGGGTGAGGTTTAAGGTGAGGGTTAGGGTTATGTGAGGATTAAGGTTAGGGTTAGGGTGAGGGATAGGCTTAGGGTGATGTTTAGGGTGAGGGTGAGTGTTAGGGTGAGGGTTAGGGAGAGGGTTAGGGTTAAGGTTAGGGTGAGGGATAGGGTGAGACTGAGGGTTAGGGTGAGCGTTAGGGTTAGGGTGAGGGTTAGGGTGAGGGTTAAGGTGAGGGCTAAGGTTAGTATGAGGGTGAGGTTTAGAGTTAGGTTTAGGGTGAGGGTTAGGGTTAGGGTAAGGTTTATAGTAGGGTTAGGGTGAGGGTGAGGGTTCAAGTTAGGGTGAGTTTTAGGGTGTGGGTGGCGGTTAGGGTTAGATTGAAGGTTAAGGTGATGGTGAGGTTTAGGGTGAGGGTGAGGATTAGGGTTTTGGTGAGGATTAGCTTTAGGTTTAGGTTTAGGTTTATGGTGACAGTAAGGGTTACGATGAGGTTCAAAGTGATGGTGAGGTTTACGGATACGGTTAGAGTTATGGTGAGGGTTAGGTTTCAGGTCAGGCTTAGTGTTAGCATGAGGGCAAGGTATAGGGTGAGGGTGAGGGTGAGGGTGAGGGTTATGGTTATGGTTAGTGTTAGGGTGGGGATGAGGGTGAGGTTTAGGGTGAGGGTGATGGTGAGGTTGAGGTTGAGGGTGAGGGTTAGGGATAGGGATAGGGTTAGGATGAGGGTTAGGCTGAGGGTAAGGCTTTGGGTTAAGGCGAGGGTAAGGGTTAGGGTGAGGGTGAAGGTTATGTTTAGGATTTAGGTTAGGGTTAGGGTGAGGATTAGGCATAGGGTCAGGTTTAGGTTTAGGGTGAGAGTTTTGGTTAGGGTTAGGATTAGAATTAGGGTGAGGGTGAGGGTTAGGTTTTGAATAAGGTTTAGGTTTAGGGTTATGCTGAGGTTTAGGTTGAGGCTGAGGGTGAGGGTTAGGGTGAGGGTGAGGGATAGGGTTAGGGTTAGGGTTAAGGTTAGGGTGAGGATTAGGGTTAGGGTTAGGCTTAGGATGAGGTGTAGGCTGACGGCTAGGGTTAGGGTTCGGGGGAGGTTAAGGTTTTGGGTGAAGGTTAGGGAGAAGGGGAGGATTAGGGTTAGGCTTAGGTTCAAGGTTAGGGTTAGGGTGAGGGTTAAGTTTAGGCTTAGGGTGAGGTTGAGGGTGAGGGAATGGGTTAGGGTTAGGGTGAGTGTTAGAGTTAGGGTGAGGGTTAGGGTTACGGTGAGGTGTGGGTAAGGGTTAGGGAGAGGGCTAGGGTTAGGGTTTGGGTTAGGGTGAGGTTTAGTTCTAGGGTGAGGGTGAGTGTGATGGTTAGGTTTAGGATTAGGCTTAGGTGTAGGGTTAGGCTTAGGGTGAGGGTGAGGGTGAGGGTCAAGTTTAGGTTTAGGGTGAGGGTTAGGTTTATGGTTAGTGTGAGTGTGAGGGTGAGTTTGAAGGTTAGGGTGAGGGTGATGGTGAGGGTGAGAGTAAGGTTTAGGTTTAGGGTGAGGGTTAGGGTTATGGTTAGGTTTAGGGTGAGAGTGAGGTTGAGGGTTATGGTGAGGGTGATGGTGATGTAGAAGGTGAAGGTGAGGGTTGGGTTTAGGGTTAAGATTAAGGTGAGGTTTAGGGATAAGGTTAGGATGAGTGTTAGGCTGAGGGTTAGGGTTAGGGTTAGGGTGAGGTTTAGGGTTAGGGTGAGGGTTAGGGTAATGCGATGGTAAGGGTTAGGGTGAAGTTGAGGGTTAGGATTAGGATTAGGGTTATGGTTAGGGTGAATGTTATGGAGAGGGTTAGGGTTAGGCTGAGGGTTTTGGTTAGAGTTAGGTTTAGATTTAGGGTGAGGGTGAGGGTGAGGTTTAGGTTTGGATTACTGTTAGGGTTAGAGTTCGGCTGAGGCTGAGGTTGAGTGTGAGGGTGAGGGTTAGGGTTAGGTTTAGGGTTAGGTTGAGTTTGAGGGCTAGTGTTAACATTAGGGATAGGGTTAGGGTTAGTGTTAGTGTGAGGGTTAGGGTGACGGTGAGGGTTAGGTTGAAGTTGAGGGTTAGGGTTACTTTCAGGGTGAGTGTTAGAGTAAGGCTTAATGTGAGGATTAGGGTTAGGTTTAGGGTTACGGAGAGGGTAAGGGTTAGGGAGAGGTTTAGGGTGAGGGTGAGGGTTAGGGTTACCGTTAGAGTAAGGGTTAGGTTTAAGGTGAGTGTTAGGGTTAGGTTGAGGATGAGGGTTAGGGTTAGGGTGAGTGTTGGTGTTAGGGTGAGGGTCAGGTTTAGTTTTAGAGTTAGAGTTAGGTTGATGGTGAGGGTTAGGGTTAAGATTAGGGTTAGGGTTAATGTGAGGCTGAAGGTTAGGGTGAGGGTTAGGTTCAGGGTGAGGGTTAAGTTTTGGGTTAGGGCTAGGTTTAGTTTGAGTGTTAGGGTTAGGGTTAGGAAGAGAGTTTGGCTGAGGGTTGGGGTTATGGTTAGGGTTATGGTGAGGTTAAGGTTTAGGGTGAGGGTCAAGGTGAGAATTAGGGTTAGTTGAAGGTTAGGGTGAGCATTAGGGTGAGGATTAGGTTTTGGTTGAGGGTTAGAGTCAGGTTTAGTGTTAGTGTTAGGGTTAGGGTGAGGTTTAGGGTGAGGGTGAGGGTTACAGTGATGGTTAGGTTGAGGGTGGGGGTGAGGGTGATGGTGAGGGTTAGGATCAAGGTGAAGGTTACGGTTAGGTTTAGCTGAGGGTTAGGGTTAGGGTTAGTGTGAGGATAAGGGTTAAGTTGAGGTTTAGGGTGAGAGTGAGGGATAGGGTTAGCGTTAGGTTTAGGGTGAATGTTAGGGTGAGGGTTAAGGTGAGGTTTAGTTTTAGGATGAGGGGAAGGGTTACAGTTAGGTTTAGGGTGAGGTTAAGGTTAGCGTGAGGTATAGGGTTGAGTTAGGGTGAGGGTGAGGGTGCGGATTTGGGTGAGTTTTAGGGTGGGCGTGATGGATAGGGTTGGGTGAGGTTTGGGGTGAAGGTGAAGGTTATGGTGAGGGTGAGGGTTAGGATTTCTGTGAGGATTAGGGTTAGGGTTAGGGTTAGGGTTATGGTGAGTGTAAGTGTTAGGATGAGGTTTAGGGAGAGGGTGAGGTTTAGTGATAGCCTTAGAGTTAGCGTGAGAGTTAGTGTGAGGGTTAGGGTTCAGGTTAGGCTTAGGGAGACTGTGAGGGTTACAGTTAGCTTTAGGGTTAGGGTTAGGCTGAGGGTAATGTTTAGGGTGAGGGTTAGGGTGAGGGTGAGTGTTAGGGTTAGTTTGAGGGTTAAGGTGAAGATTAGGTTTAGGGTTAGGTTGAGGTTGAGGGTTAGGTTTAGGATTAGGCTGAGGTGAAGGTTTAGGCTTAGGGTGAAGCTGAGGGTGAGGGTTATGGTGAGGGTTGGGGTGAGGGTGAGGGTTTCGTTTAGGAAAGGCTTAGGGTTAGAGTTAGGGTGAGGATTATGGTGAGGGTGAGGTTTAAGGTGAGGGTTAGGGTTAGGGTTAGGGTGAGGGTTAGGTTTAGGGTGACTTTTAGGGGGAGGGTGAGTGTTAGGGTGTGGGTGATGTTGAGCGTGAGGGTGTAGGGGAGATTTAGGTTTAGGGTGAGGCTAGGGTGACGGTGTGGGTTAGGGTGAAGGTGAGGGTTAGGGTTATGGTTATGGTTAGGGTGAGGGGTAGGGTGAAGTGTAGGGTTAGGGTGAGGGGTATGGTGAAGTGTAGGGTGAGGGTTAGGGTGAGGGTTAGGTTTAATGTGAGGGTTAGGGTTAGGTTTAGTGTGATGATAAGGGTTAGGGTAAGTGTTAGGGTGAGATTGAGGGTTAGGATTAGCGTTAGGGTTAGGGTGATGTTTAGGGTGAGGGTTAAGGGAAGGGTTAGGGTTAGTATGAGGATGAGGGTTAGAGTTAGGTTTAGGGTGAGGGTTAGGTGTAGGGTGAGATTTAGGGTAAGGTTATGGTGAAGGTGAGCTTGAGGGTGAGGGTGAGTTTTAGGGTGTGGGTGATGGTTAGGGTTAGAGTGAGGGTTAAGCTGACAGTGAGGGTTAGGGTGAGGGTGAGGGTTAGGGTTGCAGTGAGGATTAGTGTTAGAGTTAGGGTTAGGGTTAGGGTGAGGGCAAGGGTTAGAATGAGGTTGAGGGTGAGGTTGAAGTTTAGGGACAGCGTTAGAGTTAGGGTGATGTTTAGGATTAGGGTTAGGGTTCAGGTTACGCTTATGGTGATGTTGAGGGTTAGAGTTAGGGTTAGGGTTAGAGATAGGGTGAGGGTAAGATTTAGGGTGAGGGTTTGGGTGAGGGTGAGGTTTAGGGTTAGGTTGAGACTTAGGGTGGGCGTTAGGGTGAGTGTTAGGTTTAGGTTTAGGGTTAGGGTGAGGTTTATTTTTAGTGTTAGGGTAAGGGTTAGGTTGACTGTTAGGGTGAGGGTAAGGTTTAGGGTGAGGGTGAGGGTTAGGGATAGCATTAGGGTTAGGGTTAGGGTTAGGGTCAGGGTTAGGGTTAGGGTTAGGTGAGGGTTAGGGTTAGGGATAGGGTTGGGGTTAGTGTGAAGTTCAGCTTTAGGGTTAGGGTCAGAGTTACGGTGAGGGTGAGTGTGAGGGTTAGGGTTAGGATTAATGTTAGGGTTAGGGTTAGGCTGAGGGTGAGGGTGAGGGTTTAGGTTAGGGTTAAGGTGAAGGTGAGGGATAGGTTTAGGTTTAGGGTGAGGGTGAGGGTTAGGGTTAGGGTGAGGGGTAGGTTCAGGGGTAGGGTTAGGATTAGGGTGAGGGTTAGGGTTAGGGTTAGTGTGAGGATATGGGTTAGGGTAATGTTTAGGGTAAGGGTTAAGGTGAGGTTTAGGGTTAGTATGTGGGTGAGGGATAGAGTTAGAATTAGGGTGAGAGTTAGGGTTAGGATGAAGTTTAGGGTAAGGTTTGGGTGAGTGTGAAGTTTCGGCTGAGGTTGAGTTTTAGGGTGTGGGTGACATTTAGGGTTTGCGTGAGGGTTAAGGTGACGATGAGGTTTAGGGTGAGTGTGAGGGTTAGGGTTGCAGTGAGGATTAGCGTTAGAGTTAGGGTTAGGGTTAAGGTGAGTGTACGGGTTAGGAATAGCTTTAGGGTGAGGGTGAGGTTTAGGGATAGTGTTAGAGTTAGGGTGAGGTTTAGGGTGAGGGTTAGGTTTCAGGTTAGGCTTAGGGTGAGTGTGAGGGTTAGAGTTAGGGTTAGGGTTAGGGTTGGGGTGAGGGTAAGGTTTAGGGTGAGGGTTAGGGTGAGGGTGATAGTTAGGGTTAGGTAGAGGGTTAGGTGGAGCGTTAGGGTGAGGGTTAGTTTTTGGTTTAGGTTTAGGGTGAGGGTTAGGGTTAGGGTACGGGTTAGAGTGAGGGTTAGTGTGAGGGAGAAGGTTAGGGATAGAATTAGGGATAGGTTTAGGGTTAGGGTGAGGGTTATGGTTAGGGGTAGGGTGAGGTTTACTGTTAGGTTGAGTGTTAGGGATGTGGTAGGTGTTAGGGTGAGGGTCAGAGTTAGGGTTAGGTTTAGAGTTAGGGTGAGGGTGAGTGTGAGGGTTAGGGTTAGGATTAGGGTTAGGGTTAGGGTTAGGCTGAGGGTGAGGGTGAGGGTGTAGGTGAGGGTTAGAGTGAAGGTGAGGGTTAGGGTTAGGTTTAGGGTGAGGTTTAGGGTTAGGTTTAGGGTGAGGTGTAGGGTGAGGGGTAGGGTTAGGGTTAGGGGCGGGTTAGGGTTAATGTGACGGTTAGGGTTAGGGTTAGGGTTAGAATTAGGATAAGGGTTAGGATGAGGGTTAGGGTGAGGGTTTAGGTGAGCTTTAGGTTTAGTATGAGGGTGAAGGTTAGATTTAGGTTTAGGGTGAGGGACTGGGTTAGGGTGAACTTTAGGGTAAGGTTAGGTCGAGTGTGGGGGTTCAGGTGAGGTCGAGTTTAGGGTGTGGGAAACGGTTAGGGTTAGGGTGAGGGTTAAGGTGTCGGTGAGGGTTAGGGTGAGGGTGAGGGTAAGGGTTGCGTTGAGGATTAGTGTTAGGGCTAGGGTTATGGTTATTGTGAGGGTATGGGTTAGGATGAGGTTTAGGGTGAGGGTGATGTTTAAGGATAGCGTTAGAGTTAGGGTGAGTGTTAGAGTTCAGGTTAGGCTTAGGGTTAAGGTGAGTGTTAGAGTTAGTGTTAGGGTTAGTGTTAAGGTGAGGGTAAGGTTTAGGGTGAGGGTGAGGTTTAGGGTTAGGGTTAGGGTTAAGTTGAGGGTTAGGGTGAGCGTTAGGGTGAGGCTTAGGTTTAGGTTTAGGTTTAGGGTGAGGTTTAGGGTGAGGTTTAGTGTTAGTGTTAGGTTTAGGGTGAGGGTGAGGATTAGGGATAGCATTAGGGTTAGGTTTAGGGTTAGGGTGAGGGTTAGGGTTAGGCTAAGGTTGAGGGTTAGTGTTAGGTTGAGGGTTAGGAATAGGGTTGGAGTTAGGGTGATGGTCTGGGTTAGGGTTAGGGTTAGATTTAGGGTGAGGGTGAGTGTGCGGGTTAGGGTAAGGACTAGGGTTAGAGTTAGGGTTAGGCTGAGGGTGAGGGTGAGGGTGAGGGTGAGGTTTAGGTTTAGGGTAAGGGTGAGGTTTAGGTTTAGTGTTAGGGTTAGGTAGAGGGTTAGGGTTAGGGTTAGGTTGAGGGTTAGGGTTAGGGTTAATAAGAGGGTTTGGCTGAGGGTTAAGTTTAGGGTTAGGGTGAGGGTTAGGTTTAGTGTGAGGGTTATGGTTACGGTTAGGGTAAGGTGAGGGTAAGGATTAGGGTGAGGGTTAGGGTGAGTGTGAGGGTTAGGGTTAACGTTAATGTTAGGGTGAGGGATAGGGTGAGGGTTAAGTTGATGGTTAGAGTTAGTATGAGGGTGAGCGTTAGGCTTAGGTTTAGGGTGAGGGTTAGGGTTAGGGTGAGGTTTAGGGTAAGTTTAAGGTGAGGGTGAGGGTTTTGGTGAGGGTGAGTTTCAGGTTGTGGGTGACGGTTAGGGTAAGTGTGAGGGTTAAGGTGAGGGTAAGGGTGAGGGTGATGGTTAGGGTTGTGGTGAGGGTAAGTGTTAGGATAAGGTTAGTGTGAGGGTGAGGTTTAGGGATAGGGTTAGATTTAGGGTGAGGCTGAGGGTGAGGGTTAGGGATCAGGTTACACTTAGGGTGAGGGTGAGGGTTAGAGTTAGTGTTAGGGTTAGGGTTAGGAAGGGGGATTGGCTGAGGGTTAGGGTTAAGGTTAGGGTGAGTGATAAGTTTAGTGTGGATTAGAGTGAGGGAAAGGTTTAGGGTGAGGGTTAGGGTGACAGTGAGTGTTAGGTTTAGGGTGAGGGTTAGGGTGAGCCTTAGGGTGAGTTTTAGGGTTAGGTTTAGGATTAGGGTGAGGGTTAGGGTTAGGGTTAGGGTTAGGGTAAGTGTGAGTGTGAGGGTTAGGGTTAGGGTTGGAGTGAGGGTGATGTTTAGGGTTAGGGATAGATTCACGGTGAGGGTAAGAGTTAGGTTGAGGGATAGGGTTAGGGTTAGCTTTAGGATGTGGTTTAGGTTTAGGGTTAGGGTTATGTTTAGGGTGAGGGTAAGGGTTAGAGTGAGGGTTAGGGTGAGGGTGAAGGTTAGGGATAGCATTAGGGTTAAGGTTAGGGTTAGGGTGAGGGTTAGGATTAGGGTGATGTTTAGGGTGAGGTTGAGGGTTAGGGTGAGCGTGAGGGTTAGGGTTTGATTTAGGGTTAGGGTTAGGGTGAGGGTGAGTGTGAGGGTTAGGTTTAGGATTAGGTTTAGGGTTAGAGTTAGGGTGAGTGTTAGGGTGAGGGTGAGGGTGAGGGTGAGTGTTAGGGCATGGGTGAGTGTTAGGGTTAGGGTCAGGATTAGATTTATGGTTAGGGTTTGTGTTATGGTGAGGGTAAGGGTTAGGATGAGGTTTAGGGTGAGGGTGAGGGTTAGGGATAGCGTTAGAGTTAGGGTGAAGGTTAGGGTGAGCGTTAGGTTTCAGGTTAGGCTTACGGTTAGGTTGAGGGTTAGAGTCCGGGTTAGGGTGAGGGTTAGGTGTAGGGTTAGGGTTAGGGTGAGGGTGAGGGTGAGGGTTAGGGTGAGTGTTAGGGTTAATGTGAGGGTTAGAGTGACGGTGAGGGTAAGGGTTAGGTTGAGGTCTAGGATTAGGGTTAGGTTTAGGGTGAGGCTTAGTTTTAGGGTGAGGGTGAGGGTTAGGGTTAGGTTTAGGATTAGGCTTAGGTTTAGGCTTAGGCTTAGGATGAGCGTGAGGGTGAGGGTCAGAGTTAGGTTTTGGGTGAGGGTTTGGGTTATGGTTAGGGATAGGGTGAGGGTGAGGGTTAGGGTGAGGGTGATGGTGATGATAAGGGTGAGGGTGAGAGTTAGGTTTAGGTTTAGGTTTATGGTTAGATTTAGGTTTAGGGTTAGGGTGAGGGCTAGGGTGAGCCTGAGGTCTAGGGTTAAGGTTAGGATTAGGGTGAGGATTAAGGTTAGGGTGAGTGTTAGGGTCAGGTGTAGAGTTAGCGTTATTTTTCGGGTGAGGGTTAGATTTAGTGTGAGGGTTAGGATTAGGGTTACTGTTAGGGTGAGGGTAAGGGTTAGGGTTAGATATAGGGTGAGGATTAGGGTTAGGGTTAGGTTTAGGGTGAAGGTTAGGCTGAGGGGAGGGTTAGGGTTAGGGTTAGTGTGAGGGTTAGGGTGAGGGTTAGGTTTAGGGTGAGGGTTATCGTTAGGTTCAGGGTGAGGGTAAGGGTTAGAGTGAGGGTTAGGGTGAGGGTGAGTTTTAGAAATAGCATTAGGGTTAGGGTTAGTGTTAGGGTGAGGGTTAGGTTGAGGTTTAGGGTTAGGTTCAGGGTTAGGGTGAGGGTGAGTTTGAGGGTTAGAGTTAGGGTTAGGGTGAGGGTTAAGGTTAGGGTGAGGGTTAGAGTGACGGTGAGGCTAAGGGTTAGGGTGAGGGCTAGGGTTAGGGTTAGTGTTAGGGTGAGGTTTAGGTTTAGTGTGAGGGTGAACTTGACGTTTAGGTTTAGGTTTAGGCTTAAGTTTAGGGTTAATCATAGGGTGAGCGTGAGGGTTAGGGTCAGAGTTAGTTTTAGGGTGAGGTTTAGGGTTATGGTTAATGGTTAGGGTGAGTGTGAGGGTGAGGGATATGGTGAGGTTGATGGTGAGGATGAGGGTGAGGGTGAGAGTTTTGTTTAGGGTTAGTTTTATGGTTAGTGTTAGGTTTAGAGTTAGGGTGATGGTTAGGGTTAGGGTTTGAATTAGTGTTAGGGTTAGGGTTAATATTGAGGTTGATGTTGAGGCTAAGGGTGAGGGTGAGTGTTAGGGTGAGGTTTAGGGTGAGGTTGAGGTTTACAGTTTTCATTAGGGTTAGTGTTAGTGTTAGGGTGAGGGTTAGGGTTAGGATTAGGTTGAGGGTAGAGTATTGTTGAGGGTGAGAGTTAAGGTTAGGATTAGTTTTAGGGTGAGGGCTAGGGTGAGGGTTAGGGTTATGGTGAGGGTGAGGGTTTCGGTTAGGTAAGGCTTAGGGTTAGGGTTAGGGTGAGGATTAGGCTGAGGGTGAGTTTTAAGGTGAGTGTTAGGGTTAAGGTGAGGTTAGGGTTAGGGTTAGGGTAAAGGTTACGGTTAGGGTGATGTTTATTGTGAGGGTGAGGGTTAGGGTGAGGGTTAGGCTGATGGTGAGGGTGAGGGTGTAGATGAGGTTAAGGATTAGGGTGAGGTTTAGGGTGACAGTGAGGGTTAGGGTGAAGTTGAGGGATAATGTTAGGGTTAGTGTGAGGGTTAGGTTTAGGGTTATAGTGAGTGGTAGGGTGAGGGGTAGGGTTAGGGTTAGGGTGAGGGTTAGGGTTAATGTGTTAGGGTTAGTGTTAGGGATAGTTGGAGGATAAGGTTTAGGGTTACGTTTAGGGTGAGAGTGAGGGTTAGGGTTAGCCTTAGATTTATGGTGAGAGTTAGGGTGTGGCGTAAGGTGAGGGTTAGGGTTAGTATGACAGTGAGGGTTAGAGTTAGGTTTAGGGTGAGGGTTAGTGCTAGGCTGAGGTTTAGGGAAAGGTAAGGGTGGGGGTGAGGTTTCAGGTGAGGGTGAGTTTTAGGGTGTAGGTGACGGTTAGGGTTAGGCTGAGGGTTAATGTGATGGTGAGGGTTAGGGTGAGGTTGAGGGTTAGATTTGTGGTGTGTATTACGGTTAGGGTTAGGGTTAGGGTTATGATGAGGGTAAGGATTAAGATAAGGTTTAGGGTGAGGATGAGGTTGAGGGATAGCGTTAGAATTAGGGTGAGGTTTTGGGTGAGGGTTAGGCTTAAGGTTAGGCTTATGGTGATGGTGAGGATTAGAGTTAGGGTTGAGGTAAGGGTGAGTATAAGTTTTAGGGTGAGGGTGAGTGTTAGGGTTAGGTTGAGGGTTAGGGTGAGCGTTAGGCTGAGAGTTAGGTTTAGGTTTAGGGTTAGGGTGAGGGTTAAGGTGAGGTTTAGTGTTAGTGTTGGGGTTAGAGTTAGGGTGATGGTTAGGGTGAAAGTAAAGTTTAGAGTGAGGGTTAGCGTGAGGGGGAGGTTTAGGGATAGCATTAGGGTTAGGGTTAGGGTGAGGGTGAGGGTTGGGGTTAGGGTTAGGGTGAGGGTTAGGGATAGATTGAGGGTTAGGGATAGGGTTGGAGTTATGGTGATGGTCAGGGTTAGGGTTAGGGTTAGAGTTAGGGTGAGGGTGAGTGTGAGGGTTAGGGTTAGGAATAGGGTTAGGGTTAGGGTTAGGGTTAGGCTGAGGGTGAGGGTGAGGGTGAGGGTGAGGTTTAGGGTTAGGGTGAGGGTTAGGTTTAGGGTTAGGGTTAGGATTAGGTTGAGGGTTATGGTTAGGGTTAGGAAGACGGTTTGACTGAGGCTTAGGGTTAGGTTTAGGATTAGTGTGAGGGAAAGTTTTAGGGTTAGGGTGAGGGATAGCGTTAGGGTGAGGGTTAGCGTGAGCATTAGGGTGAGGGTTAGGGTTAGGTTTAGCTTTAAGGTGAGGGTTACGATGAGGTTTAGTTTTAGGGTTAGGTTTAGGGTGAGGGTAAGAGTTAGCATGAGGGTTAGGGTGAGGGTGAGGGTTAGGGATAGCATTAGAGTTAGGGTTAGTGTTAGGGTGAGTGTTAGCGTTACAGTTAGGTTCAGGGTGAGGTTAAGGGTGAGGCTTATGGTGAGGGTTAGGTTTAGGGTTAGGGATACCTTGAGTGTTAGGATTAGGCTTAGGGTTTGGGTGAGGGTGACGGTGAGGGTTCAGGTTAGGCTTAGGGTGAGGGTTAGGGTTACAATGAGGGTTTAGGGTTAGGGTCAGGGTTAGGGTCAGGTTAAGGGTTAGAATGAGGGTTAGGGTGAGGGTGAGGATTGGGTATAGCATAAGGGTTAGGTTTAGGATTAGGGTGAGGGTTAGGGTTATGGTTAGGTTTAGGGTGAGGGTGAGGTTTATGTTGAGGGTTAGAGTTAGGGTTAGGGTTAGGGTTAGGGTGAGGGTTAGGGTTAGGGTTAGGGTGAGGGTGAGGGTCAGGGTTAGGCTTATTGTTCGGGTGAGGGTGAGGTTTAGGGTGAGGGTGCTGGTGAGGGTGATGGTGAGGGTTAGAGTTAGGTTTAGAGTTAGTTGTATGGTTAGTGTTAGGCTTAGGGTTAAGGTGAGGGCTAGATTGAGGCTGAGGGCTAGGGTTAAGGTTAGGATTAGGGTGAGGGTTAGGGTTAGTGTGAGGGGTAGGGTTAGCCTTATTTTTAGGGTGAGGGTTAGGTTTAGTAAGAAGTTTTGGGTTAGGCTGAAGGTTAGGGTGAGAGTAAGCTTTAGGGTGAGTGTTAGGGTGAGAGTGAGGTTTAGGTTTAGCCTGAGTGTTAGGGTGAGGGTTACAGTGAGGGTTAGGTTTAGGGTTAGGGTTAGGGTTAATGTTAGAGTGAGGGTGAGGTTTATGGTTAGTATTAGGTTGAGGTTTAGGGTTAGGGTGATGTTTAGTTTGAAGGTGACTATTAGGGTGAGGTTTCGTGTTCGGGTTAGGATGAGGGTTAGGGTGTGGGTGAGGGTTAGGTTTAGAGTGAGGGTTAGGGTGAAGGTGAGTGTTAGGGTGAGTTTGAGGTTTTGGGTTAGGATTAGAGCTAGTGTGAGGATTAGGGTTAGTTTTAGGGTTAGTGTGAGTGTAAGGGTTAGGATAGAGGGTTAGGGTAAGGGTGAGGGTTAGGGTTAGCATTAGTGTTAGCGTGAGGATTAAGGTGAGGATTAGGGTTAGGTTTAGGGTTAGTGTTAGGGTGAGGGTTAGGCTTAGTGTGAGGGTTAGGGTTAGGGTTGGGTAAGGTTGAGGGTGAGGGTGAGGGTTAGGGTTAGGTTTAGCTTTAGGGTGAGGTTGAGGGGTAGGTTTAGGATTAGGGTTAGGGTTAGGGTTAGGCTAAGGATGAGGGTGAGGGTGAGGGTGAGGGTTAGCGTTAGGGTGAGGATTAGTGTTAGGGTTAGGATTAAGGTGACGGTTAAGTTGAGGGTTAGGTTTATGTTTAGGTTTAGGGTTAGTGTGAGGATTAGGGTTAGGGTGAGGGTTAGCTTTAGGGTTAGGGTTAGGGTGAACGTGAGTGTGAGGTTTAGGCTTAGGATTTGGTTGAGAGTTAAGTTTCGGGTGTGTGTTAGGGTGACGGTGAGGGTGAGGATAAGGGTTAGGATGAGGGTTACGGTGAGGGTGTGGGTTAGGCTTTGCATTAGGGTTAGGGTTATTGTTAGACTTAGGTTTAGGGTAAGTGTAAGGTTTAGGCTGAGGGTTAGTCTGAGAATGAGGGATAGGGTTAGCGTGAGAGTGAGGGTGGGGGTTAGGGTAAGTTTCAGGGTTAGGGTTAGGGTGAGGATGAGGGTTATAGTTAGGATGAGGGTGAGGTTTAGGGTTATGGTGATGTTTAGGGTAAGGGTGAGGGTTAGAGTGACGATGACGGTTCAGGTGAGGGGGAGGTTTAGGTTGTGCGTGAGCGTTAGATTTAGGTGATGGTGAGGGTGATGGTGTGTGTTAGGGTGAGGGTCAGTGTTAGGCTTAGGATTAGGGTGAGGGTTAAGGTGAGGGTTAGGGTTATGTTTAGGTTTAGGGTTAGTGTGAGGATTAGGGTTAGGTTTAGGGTTAGCTTTAGGGTTAGGGTTAGGATGAAGGTGAGTGTGAGATTTAGGCTTAGGGTTAGGTTGAGAGTTAAATTTAGGGTGTGTGTTAGGGTGAGGGTGACGGTGAGGGTAAGGGTTAGGATGAGGGTTAGGGTGAGGGTGTGGGTTAGGCTTTGCATTAGGGTTAGGGTTATTGTTATACTTAGGTTTAGGGTAACTGTAAGGTTTAGGCTGAGGGTTAGGCTGAGAATGAGGGATAGGGTTAGTGTGAGAGTGAGGGTGGGGGTTAGGGTGTGTTTCAGGGTTAGGGTTAGGGTGAGGGTGAGGGTTATAGTTAGGATGAGGGTGAGGTTTAGGGTTATGTTGATGTTTAGGGTAAGGGTGAGGGTTAGAGTGACGGTGATGGTTCAGGTGAGGGTGAGGGTTAGGTTGTGCGTGAGGGTTAGATTTAGGTGATGGTGAGGGTGACGGTGTGTGTTGGGGTGAGGGTGAGTGTTAGGGTTAGGGTTAGGATTAGGGTGTGGTTTAGGGTTAGGGTTAGGTTTAGGGTGAGCTTTAGGGTGATGGGTAGGGTCAGGGTTAGGGTGAGGGTGAGGGTTACTGTGAGAGTTAGGTTTAGGGTTAGTGTTAGGATAAGGGTTAGGGTGAGGGTTAGGGTGACGATGAGGGTCACGGTTAGACTTACGGTTAAGGTGAGGGTTTGGGTGACGGTGAGGGTTAGGGTTAGGGTGAGTGTGAGGTTAAGGGTTAGGGTTAGGGTGAGTGTGAGGGTTAGGGTGAGGGTTACGGTTAGGTTTAGGGTAAGGTTGAGGGTGACGTTGAGGTTTAGGGTTTGGTTTAGGGTTAGGGTGAGGTTGAGGGTTAGGTTTAGGATTAGTGTTAGGTTTAGTGTTAGGCTTAGAGTGAGGGTGAGGTTGAGGGTGAAGGTTAGGGTTAGGGTGAGGTTTAGGGTAAGTTTAGGGTTAGGGTGAGGGTGAGTTTTAGGGTGAGGGTGAGGGTGATGGTGAGGTTTAGTGTGTGGGTGAGGGTTAAGGTAAGGTTTAGGGTGAGGGGAAGGGGTAGGGTGAGGCTTAGGGTGATTGTGAGGGTTAGGGTGAGGGTGAGAGTGAGGGTTAGGTTTATGGTTAGTGTGAGGGTTAGGTTTAGGGTCAGGGCTAGGGTGAGGGTGAGAGTTACGCTGAGATTGATGGTGAGGTTGAGGGTGAGGGTTTCAATTAAGTAAGGGTTATGGTTAGGGTTAGGATGAGGATTAGGTTTAGGGTGAAGCTTAGTTTGAGGGTTAGGGTTCGGGTGAGGCTTATGGTTAGGGTAAGGGTTAGGGTTAGGGTGAGGTTTAGGGTGAGGTTCTGGGTTAGGGTGAAGGTGAGGTTTCAGGTCAGGGTGAGGGTCCAGGAGAGGGTGAGGGTTAGGGTGTGTGAGAGGTTTCGGGTTCGGATGAGTGTTAGGATGACTGTGAGGTTTAGGGAGAGGGTGAGCGTTAAGGTTAGGGTGAGGGTTACAGTGAGGGTTAGGGTTAGTGTTCGGTTTAGGGTGATTGAGGGGTAGGGTTAGGGTTATGGTTAAGGTTAGGGTTAGTGTGAGGATAAGTGTTAGGGTGAGGTTTAGGGTGAGGGTGAGTGTTGGGGTTAGCGTTAGGGTTATGTTGAGGGCTAGGGTGAGGGTTAGGTTTAGGGTGAGGGTTACGGATAGGGTTAGGGTGAGGGTTAAGGTTAGGGTTAGGGTGAGGGTTAGGATTAGGGTGATGTTTAGGGTGAGGTTGAGGGTTAGGGTGAGCGTGAGGGTTAGGGTTTGATTTAGGGTTAGGGTTAGGGTGAGGGTGAGTGTGAGGGTTAGGTTTAGGATTAGGTTTAGGATTAGAGTTAGGGTGAGTGTTAGGGTGAGGGTGAGGGTGAGGGTGAGTGTTAGGGCATGGGTGAGTGTTAGGGTTAGGGTCAGGATTAGATTTATGGTTAGGGTTTGTGTTATGGTGAGGGTAAGGGTTAGGATGAGGTTTAGGGTGAGGGTGAGGGTTAGGGATAGCGTTAGAGTTAGGGTGAAGGTTAGGGTGAGCGTTAGGTTTCAGGTTAGGCTTACGGTTAGGTTGAGGGTTAGAGTCCGGGTTAGGGTGAGGGTTAGGTGTAGGGTTAGGGTTAGGGTGAGGGTGAAGTTGTGGGTTAGGTAAGGTTTAGTGTTAGAGTTACGTTGAGGCTAAGGATGAGGGTTAGGGTTAGGATTAGTATTAGGATTAGGGTCAAGCTTAGGCTGAGGCTGGGGCTGAGGCCGAGGGTGAGGTTAGGGTTAGGGTGAGGGTTAGTGTTAGTGTTAGGTTTAGGGTGATGGTAAGGGTGAAGTTTAGGGTTAGGGTGAGGGTTAGGCTGCGGGTTAGGCTGAGGGTAAGGGTTAGGGTGAGGTTTAGGTTGAGGGTGAGCCTTAGGGTTAGGATGAGGGTAAGGGTTAGGGTGAGGGTTAGGGTTAGGGTTAGCATTAGTGTTAGGGTGAGGGTGAGGGTTATGTTGAGGGATAGGGTTAGGGTTAGGGATACGTTGAGGAATAGCTTTAGTGTGAGTGTTAGGATTAGTGTGAGGATAAGGGTTACTGTGAGGATTAGGTTGAGGGTGAGGGTTAGGTTATCTTTTGGGCTAGGTTGAGGGTTAGGCTGAGGGTTAGGGTTAGGGTGAGTGTTATGTTTAGGGTTAGAGTGAGGGTTAGGGTTAGGGTGATGTTTAGGGTCTAGGTGAGTGTAAGGTTGAGGGTGATGGTGAGGGTGAGTTTTAGGGTGAGGGTAAGTGTGAGGGTGAGGCTTACGGTTATGATTAGGGTTATGGTGAGGGTTAGGGGTAGGGTTAGAGTTAGGGTTATAGTTAGGATGATGTTTAGGTTGAGGGTGAGTGTAAGGGTGAGGGTTAGGGTGAGGGTGATGTTTAGGTTGAGGGTGAGAGTAAGGGTGAGGGTTACAGTTAGTGTTAGGGTTAGGGTGAGGTTTATGGTAAAAGTGAGGGTGAGTGTTAGTGTTAGGTTGATGTTTATGGTGAGGGTGAGGTTTAGGGTGAGGTTCAGGTTTCGGGTGAGGGTGTGGTTTAGGGTTAGGTTTAGGTGAGGGTTAGGGTGAGTGTTCGGGTGAGGGTTAGTCTGAGGGGCAGGGTTAGGTTTAGGGTGAGATTTAGGTTTAGTGTTAGGGTTAGGGTTAGGGATAGTGGTAGGTTTAGTGTGATGATAATGTTAGGGTGAGGGTTAGTGTGATGGTGAGGATTAGGGTTAGCGTTAGGGTTAGGGTTAGGGTTAGGGTGAGGGTGAGGGTGAGGGTAAGGGTTAGGGTTAGGTTTACGGTGATGGTGAGGGTTAGATTTAGGATTGGGGTTAGGGTTAGGCGTAGGGTGAGGTTGAGGGTGAGGGTGAGGGTTAGGATTAGGGTGAGGGTTAGGGTTAGGGTTAGCATTAGTGTGAGGGTAAGGGTTAGGGTAAGAGTTAGGTTGAGGGAAAAGTTTAAGATGAGGCTTAGGGTGAGGGTGAGGCTTAGAGTTAGTTTGAGAGTGAGAGTTAGGGTGAGGGTTAGGGTGAGGGTTAGGTTTAGGGTCAGGGCTAGGGTGATGGTGATAGTTAGGCTGAGGGTGATAGTGAGGTTAAGGGTGAGGGTTTCAATAAGGTAAGGATTAGGTTTAGGGTTAGGTTGAGGATTATGTTCAGGGTGAGGCTTAGTTTGAGGGTTAGGGTTCGGGTGAGGGTTAGGGTTAGGGTAAGCTTAGGGTTAGGTTTAGGGTGATGATTAGGGTGAGGGTCAGAGTTAGGGTGAAGGTGAGGTTTCGGGTGAGGTTGAGTGTTAGGGAGAGGGTGAGGGTTAGGGTGTGGGTGAGGGTTCGGGTTCGGGTGAGTGTCAGGGTGACGGTGGTGGTTAGGGTGACAGTAAGGGTTAAGGTTAGGGTTAGGGTTACAGTGAGGGTTAGGGTTAGTGTTAGGTTTAGGGTGAGGGTTATGTTTAGGGTTAGGTTTAGGCTGATGGTGAGGGTTCGATTTAGGATTGGGGTTAGGGTTAGGCTTAGGGTGAGGTTGAGGGTGAGGGTGAGGGTTTGGATTAGGGTGAGGTTTAGGGTTAGGGTTAGCATTAGTGTGAGGGTAAGGGTTAGGGTAAGTTTTAGTGAGTGGGAAAGGTTTAGGGTCAGGCTTAGAGTGAGGGTGAGGGTTAGGGTTAGTTTGAGAGTGAGGGTTAGGGTTAGGGTGAGGGTTAGGTTTAGGGTCAGGGCTAGGGTGAGGGTAATATTTAGGCTGAGGGTGATGGTGAGGTTGAGGGTGAGGGTTTCAATAAAGTAAGGTTTAGGGTTAGGGTTAGGATGAGGATTAGGTTCAGGGTGAGGCTTAGTTTTAGGGTCAAGGTTCGGGTGAGGGTTAAGGTTAGGGGAAGGGTTAGGGTTAGGGTGATGTTTAGGGTGAGGATCAGGGTTAGGGTGAAGGTGAGGTTTCGGGTGAAGGTGAGGGTTAGGGAGAGGGTGAGGGTTAGGGTGTGGGTGAGGGTTCGTTTTCGAGTGAGTGTTAGGGTGACAGTGATGGTTAGGGTGAGGGTGAGGGTTAAGGTTAGGGTTATGGTTACATTGAGCGTTAGGGTTAGTGTTAAGTTTAGGGTGAAGCCTAGTTTTAGGGGTACAGTTAGGGTTAGGGTTAGGGTTAGGGTTAGGGTGAGGGTGAGGGTTAGGTTTAGGGTTAGGGTTAGGGTGATGGTGAGGGTTAGATTAGGCTTAGGCTTAGGCATAGGGTGAGGGTGAGGGATAGGATTAGGTTGAGGGTTAGTGTTAGGGTTAGCATTAGTGTCAGAGTATAGGTTAGGGTAAGGGTTAGGGTGTGGGTTAGGGTTAGGTTGAGGCTTAGGGTGAGGGTGAGGGTTAGGGTTAGGGTGAGAGTGAGGGATAGGGTTAGGTTTAGGGTGAGGGTTAGGTTTAGGGTCAGGGCTAGGGTGAGGGTGAGAGTTAGGCTGAGGGTGATGGTGAGGTTAAGGGTGAGGGTTTCAATAAGGTAAGGGTTGGGGTTAGGGTTAGGATGAGGATTAGGTTCAGGGTGAGGTTTAGTTTGAGGGTTAGGGTTCGAGTGAGGGTTAGGGTTAGGGTACGGGTTAGGGTTAGGGTGATGTTTAGGGTGAGGGTCAGGGTTAGGGTGAAGGTGAGGTTTCGGGTGAGGGTGAGGGTTCGGAGAGCTTGAGGGTTAGGGTGTGGTTGAGGGTTTGGGTTCGGGTGAGTGTTATGGTGACCGTGAGTGTTAGGGTGAGGGTGAGGGTTAAGATTAGGGTTAAGGTTACAGTGAGGGTTAGGGTTAGTGTTAGGTTTAGGGTGAGGCTTAGTTTGAGGGTTAGAGTTAGGCTTAGGTTTAGGGTTAGGGTAAGTGTGATGATAAGTGTTAGGGTGAGGTTTAAGGTGAGGGTGAGTGTTAGGGTTAGCATTAGGGTTTGGGTGAGGGTTAGGGTTAGCGTTAGGGTTTGGGTGAGGGTTACGGTGTGGGTGAGGTTTAGGTTGAGGGTGAGAGTGAGGGAGAGGGTTACGGTTAGGTTTAGTGTTAGGGTGAGGTTTAGGGGTAGAATTAGGTTTAGTGTTAGGGTGCGGTTGAGTTTTATGGTGAGGGCGAGTTTTAGGGTGAGGTTTAGGTTTCGGGTGAGGCTGAGGTTTAGGTTTAGGTTTAGGGTGAGGGTTAGGGTGAGTGTTAGAATGAGGGTTAGGCTGAGGGGTAGTGTTAGGGTTAGGATGAGCATTAGGTTTAGTGTGAGGGTTAGGGTTAGGAATGGGATAGGGTTAATGTGATGATAAGTGATATGGTGAGGGTTAGTGTGATGGTGAGGTTTAGGGTTAGCACTAGGGTTAGGGTGAAGGTGAGGGTTAGGGTTGGGGTTAGGGTGAGGGTGAGGGTGAGGTTAAGGTTAGGGTGAGGGTTAGGGTTAGTGTTAGCTTTAGGTTGAGTGTAAGTGTGAGGGTTAGGGTTAGTGTGAGGGTTAGGCTGCGGGTTAGGCTGAGAGTAAGGGTTAGGGTGAGGTTTAGGTTGAGGGTTAGGCTTAGTGTTAGGATGAAGGTAAGGTTTAGCATGTGGGTTAGTGTGATGGTTAGGGTTAGGGTTAGCATTAGTGTTTGGGTGAGGGTGAGGGTTATGGTGAGGGATAGGGTAAGGGTTAGGGATAAGGTGAGGGATAGGGTTAGTGTGAGTGTTAGGGTTAGTGTGAGGATAAGGGTTAGGGTGAGTGTTAGTTTGATGTTGATGGATAGGTTTAGGGTTAGAGTGAGGGTTAAGGTTAGGGTGTTGGTGAGTGTAAGGGTGAGGGTGAGTTTTAGGGTGTGGGTGAGAGTGAGGGTGAGGGTTACAGTTATGGTGAGGGTTATGGTGAGGTTTAGGGGTAGGGTTAGAGTGATGGTTAGGGTTAGGGTGATGTTTAGGGTGAGGGTGAGTGCAAGAATGAGGGTGAGGGTGAGGTTGAGGTTTAGGTTGTGGGTGACAGTGAAGGTGAGGGTTATGGTTATGGTTAGGTTTAGGGTTAGGGTGAGGTTTAGGGTTAGAGTTAGGGTGAGTGTTAAGGTTAGGTTGATGTCTATGGTGAGGGTGAGGTTTAGGGTGAGGTTTAGGTTTTGGGTGAGGGTGAGGTTTAGGGTTAGGTTTAAGGTGAGGGTTAGGGTGAGTGTTAGGGTGACGGTTAGGCTGAGGGTTAGGATTAGGTTTAGGGTGAGCATTAGGTTTAGTGTGAAGGTTAGGGTTAGGGATAGATGTAGGGTTAGTGTGATGATAAGTGTTATTGTGACGGTTAGTGTGATGGTGAGGGTTAGGGTTAGCGTTATGGTTAGGGTGAGGGTTAGGGTGAGAGTTAGGTTTAGGGTTAGGGTGAGGGTGAGGGTCAGAGTTACGGTTAGGGTGATGGTGAGGGTTAGATTTGGATTAGTGGTAGGATTAGGCTTAGGGTGATGGTGAGGGTGAGGGTGAGGGTTAGGATTAGGGTGAGGGTTAGGGTTAGGGTTTGCATGTGTGAGGATAAGGGTTAAGGTAAGGGTTAGGGTGAGGGTAAGGGTTAGTGTGAGGCTTAGGGTGAGGGTGAGGGTTAGGGTTATTTTGAGGGTGAGGGTTAGGGTTAGGGTTACGGTGAGGGTTAAGTTTAGGGTCAGGGCTAGGGTGAGGGTGAGAGTTAGGCTGAGGGTGATGGTGAAGTTGAGGGTGAGGGATTCAACTAATTAAGGGTTAGGGTTAGGGTTAGGATGAGGATTAGGTTGAGGGTGAGGCTGAGTTTGAGGGTTAGGGTTCGGGTGAGGGTTAGTGTTAGGGTAAGGGTTAGGGTTAGGGTGATGTTTATGGTGAGAGTCAGGGTTAGGGTAAAGGTGAGGTTTCAGGTGAGGGTGAGGGTTCGGGAGAGGTTGAGGGATAGGGTGTGTGTGAGGGTTCGGGATCGGATGAGTGTTAGTGTGACCATTAGGTTGAGGGTGAGGTTGAGGGTTAAGGTTAGGGTGAGGATTACAGTGAGGGTTAGGGTTAGTGTTAGGTTTAGAGTGAAGCTTAGTTTGAGAGTTAGTGTTAGGGTTAGGGTTAGGCTTAAGGTTAGTGTGAGGATAAGTGTTAGGGTGAGGTTTAGGGTGAGGATGAGGGTTAGGGTTAGCGTTAGAGTTAGGGTGAGGGTTAGGTTGAGGGTTAGGTTTAGGGTGAGTTTTATGGTTAGGGTTAGGGTGAGGATTAAGGTTAGGGTTAGGATGAGGGTTAGAATTAGGGTGATGTTTAGGGTGAGGGTGAGGGTTACGGTGAGGGTGAGGGTTAGGGTTAGGTTTAGGGTTAGGGTTATGTTGAGGTTGAGCTTGAGGGTTAGGTTTAGGATTAGGGTTAGGGTTAGAGTTAGGGTGACGGTGAGGGTGAGGGTGAGGGTGAGGGTGAGGGGATGGGTGAGATTTAGGGTTAAGGTGAGGATTAGGTTTAGGGTTTGGGTTATGGTGAAGGTAAGGGTTAGGATGAGGTTTAGGGTGAGGTTGAGGGTTATGGATAGCGTTAGAGTTAGGGTGATTTTTAGTGTGATGGTTAGGTTTCGGGTGAGGCTTATGGTTAGGGTGAGGTTTAGAGTCAGGTTTAGGGTTGAGGGTTTTGGATAGGGTTAGGATTAGGGTGAGGGTGAAGGTGTGGGTTAGGGTTAGGGTTAGGGTTAGAGTTAGGTTGAGGCTGAGGGTGAGGGTTAGGGTTAGGATTAGGATTAGGGTTAGGGTTAAGCTTAGGCTGAGGCTGAGGCTGATGGTGAGTGTGAGGATAGGGTTAGGGTGAGGTTTAGGGTTAGCGTTAGGTTTAGGGTGAGTGTAAGTCTGAGGGTTTAGATTAGGGTGAGGGTTAGGCTGCGGGTTAGGCTGAGGGTAAGGGTTAGGGTGAGGTTTAGTTTGAGGGTTCGGCTTTGGGTTAGGATGAAGGTAAGTGTTAGGGTGTGGGTTAGTGTGACGGTTAGGGTTAGGGTTAGCATTAGTGTTAGGGTTAGGGTGAGGGTTAGGCTGAGGGATAGGGTTAGGGTTAGGGATAGGGTGAGGGAGAGGGTTAGTGTGAGTGTTAGGGTTAGTGTGAGGATAAGGGTTAGGGTGAGGGTTAGATTGATGGTGAGGGTTCGGTAATAGTTCAGGATAGGTTGATGGTTATGCTGAGGTTTAGGCTTAGTGTGAGGGTAAGGTTTAGTGTTAGAGTGAGGGTTAGGGTTAGGGTGATGTTTAGGGTGTAGGTGAGTGTAGGGGTGAGGGTGATGGTGAGGGTAAGTTTTAGGGTGAGGGTGAGAGTGACGGTGAGGATTACAGTTAGGGTTAGGGTTATGGTGAGGGTTAGGGGTAGGGTTAGATTGAGGGTTAGGTTTAGGGTGATGTTGAGGGTGAGGGTGAGGGTGAGGTTTAGGGTGAGGGTTAGAGTGAGGGTGAGTATTATGGTTAGCGTTAGGTTTAGGGTGAGGTTTAGGGTTAGAGTTAGGGTGAATGTTAGGGTTAGGTTGATGTTTATGGTGAGGGTGAGGTTTAGGGTGAGGTTTAGGTTTCCCTTGAGGCTGAGGTTTAGGTTTAGGTTTAGGGTGAGGGTTAGGGTGAGTGTTAGAATGAGGGTTAGGCTGAGGGTTAGTGTTAGCGTTAGGGTGAGCATTAGGTTTAGTGTGAGGGTTAGGGTTAGGGATAGGGGTAGGGTTAGTGTGATGATAAATATTAGGGTGAGGGTTAGTGTGATGCTGAGGTTCAGGGTTAGCATTAGTGTTAGAGTGAGGGTTAGGGTGAGGCTTAGGGTTAGGGTTAGGGTTAGGGTGAGGGTGAGGGTGAGGTTAGGGTTAGGGTGAGGGTTAGGATTAGGGTTAGGTTTAGATTGAGTGTAAGTGTGAGGGTTAGGGTTCGGGTGAGGGTTAGACTGCGGTTAGGCTGAGGGTAAGCGTTAGGGTGACGTTTAGGTTGAATGTTAGGCTTAAGGTTAGGATGAAGGTAAGGGTTAGGGTGTGGGTTAGGGTTAGGTTTAGCTTTAGTGTTAGGGTGAGCGTGAGTGTTCGGGTGAGGGATAGGGTAAGGGTTAGGGATAGGGTGAGGGATAGGTTTGGTCTGAGTGTTAGGGTTAGTGTGAGGATAAGGGTTAGGGTGAGGTTTAGGTTGATGGCGAGGGTTAGGTTAGCGTTCGGGATAGGTTGAGGGTTAGGCTGAGTGTTAGGGTTAGGGTGAGGGTTAGGTTTAGGGTTAGAGTGAGGGTTAGGTTTATGGTGATGTTTAGGGTGTGGGTGAGTGTAAGGGTGAAGGTGATGGTGAGGGTGAGTTTTAGGGTGAGGATGAAAGTGAGGGTGAGGGTTACGGTTAGGGTTAGGGTTATGGTGAGGTTTAGGGGTAGGGTTAGAGTGAGGGTTAGGGTTAGGGTGATGTTTAGGGTGAGGGTGAGTGTAAGATTGAGGGTGAGGGTGAGGGTGAGGTTTAGGGTGTGGGTGAGAGTGAAGGTGAGTGTTATGGTTATGGTTAGAGTTAGGGTTAGGGTGAGGTTTAGGGTTAGAGTTAGGGTGAGTTTTAGGTTTAGGTTGATGATTATGGTGAGGGTGAGTTTTAGGGTGAGGTTTAGGTTTCGGGTGAGGGTGAGGTTTAGGGTTTGATTTAGGGTGAGGGTTAGGGTGAGTGTTAGAATGAGGGTTAGGCTGAGGGATAGTTTTAGGTTTAGTGTGAGCATTAGGTTTAGTGTGAGGGTTACGGTTAGGGACAGAGTTAGGTTTATTGTGAGGATAAGGGTTAGGGTAATTTTTAGTGTGATGGTGAGGGTTAGGGTTAGCGTTAGGGTTGGGGTGAAGGTAGGGTGAGCGTTAGGTTTAGGGTTAGGGTGAGGTTGAGGGTTAGGGTTAGTGTTAGTTTTAGGGTGATGGTGAGGGTTAGATTTAGAATTAGGGTTAGGATTAGTCTTAGGGTGAGGGTGAGGTTTAGGATCATGGTTAGGGTGAGGGTTAGGTGTAACATTAGGGTTAGGGGTAGGGTTAGGGTGAGTGTAAGGATTAGGGTTAGTGTTAGAGTGAGGGTGAGTGTGAGGGTTAGGGTTAGGGTTAGGGCTAATGGTAATGGTGAGGGTAAGATTGAAGGTGAGGGTGAGGGAGAAGTTGAGGGTTTCAGTTAGGTAAGGTTTAGGGTTTGTGTTAGGTTGAGGATTAGGTTGAGGTTGAGGGTTAGTTTGAGTGTTAGGGTTACGGTTAAGGTTAGTGTTAGGGTTAGGGTGAGGGTGAGGTTTAGGGTTATGTTTAGGTTGAGGGTTAGGGTTAGGGTGAGGCTGAGGTTTCGGGTGAGGATAAGCGTTCATGTTTGGGTGAGGGTTAGGGTGTGGATGAGCGTTCAGGTTCGGATGAGTGTTAGTGTGATGGTGAGGGTGAAGGTGAGGGTGAGGGTTAGGGTTAGGGTTAGGGTGAGGGTTAGGGTTAGGTTTAGGGTTAGTGTGTGGGTTAGGTTTCGGGGTAGGATTAGGGTTAGGTTGTGCATTAGGGTTAGTGTGAGGGTTAGGGTTAGTGTTAGGGTTAGTGTGAGGATAAGGTTTAGGGAAAGTTTAGGGTGAGGGTTAGGGTTAGCATTAGGGTTAGGGTGAGGGTTAGGGTAAGGGTTAGGTTCAGGTTGAGGTTTAGGGTAAGGATTAGTGTGAGGGTTAGGGTGAGGGTTAGGGTTAGGGTTAGGATTAGTGATAGGATGAGGATCCGGTTTTGGTTAAGTGATAAGTTGAGGGTTAGGTTTAGGGTTAGGGATAGGGGAAGTATTAGGTTTGGATTAGGATTAGGGTGAGGTTTAGGTTGAGGTGTAGGTTTAGGGTTAGGGTGAGGGTTAGGTTTAGTGTGAGTGTTAGGGTTAAGGTAAGGGTTAGGGTGAGGGTAAGGTTTAGGGTGAGGGTAAGGTTTAGGGTGAGGTTAAGGGTTAGGGTGTTGGTTAGTCTGAGGGTGAGGGTTAGGTGTAGCAGTAGGTTTAGGGTATGGTTAGGGTGAGGGTTAGGTTTAGGATTAGGGTTAAGGTGAGGGTGAGGGTGAGTGTTAGGGTTAGGATTAGGGTGATGGTTAGGGTAGGGTGAGGGCTAGGTTGAGGGTGAGGTTTAGGTTGAGGTTCAGGGTGAGGGTGAGGGTTTCAGCTAGGCAAGTGTTACAGTTAGTGTTAGGGTTAGGATTAGGGTGAGGTTGAGTGTTATTTTGAGGTTTTGTTTTAGGGTGAGGGTGAGGGTTAGGGTTAGGGTTAGGTTGAGGGGTAAGGATAGGGTTAGGGTGAGGTCTAAGGTAAGTGTGAGTTTTAGGGTTAGGTTTAGGGTTAGTGTGAAGATAAGGGTTAGGGTGGGGTTTAGGGTGAGGCTGAGGGTTAGGGTTAGCCTTAGGGTTAGGGTGAGGGTGAGGGTTATGTTTAGGGTGATGTTTACAGTGAGGGTGAGTGTTAGGGTGGGGGTGAGGGTTAGGGTTAGGATTATGTTTAGGGTTAGGGTTAGGGTGAGGGTTAAGCTTAGTTTGAGGGATAGGGATAGCGTTAGGTTTAGGATGAATTTTAGGGTTAGAGTTCGGGAGATGATAAGTTTATGGTGAGGTTTAGGGTGAGGGTGATGAATAGGGTTATGGTGAGAGTTAGGGTTAGGTTTAGGGTGAGGTTTAGGTTTAGTGTGAGGTTTAGGGTTAGGGTTAGTGTTAAGGTTAGGGTGAAGTTGAGAGATAGGGTTAGGGTGAGGGTTAGGGTGAGGTTTAGGGTTAGGGTTATGGTGAGGTTTAGGTTTAATGTCAGGGTTAGGGTTAGGGTTAGTGTGAGGATAAAGTTTAGGGTGAGGATAAGGGTGAGTGTGAGGATTAGAGTTAGCGTTAGGGTTATGGTGAGTGTTAGGGTGATTTTTAATGTGAAGGGTAGGGTTAGTGTGAGGGTGAGGATTAGAGTTCGCCATAGGGTGAGGGTTAGGTTTAGGGTGAGGTTTAGGGTAGGGTTAGGGTGAGGTTTCGGGTTCGGGTTCGGGGGAGTTTTAGGGTGTGGGTGAAGGTTAGGGTTAGGGTGAGGGTTAAGGTGACAGTGAGGGTTAGGGTTTGGGTGAGGGTTGGGGTTACGGTGAGTGTTAGGGTGAGGGTTAGTGTTAGGGTTAGTGTGAGGATTATGGTTAGGGTTAGGGTTATGTTGAGGGTAATGTTTAGGGTGAGGTTTATTATGAGTGTGAGGGATAGGGTTAGCGTTGGGGATAGGGTGAGGTTTAGGGTTAGTGTGAGCGTGAGAGTTAGGTTTAGGGTTAGGGTTAGGGTAATGGTGAGGGTGAGGGCTAAGTTGAGGTTTTGGTATAGGGTTGGGGTTAGGGTGAGGGTCAGGGTTAGGCTTAGGGTTAGAGTTAGGGTGAGGGTGAGGGTGAGGATTAGGGTTAGGTTTAGGATTAGGGTTAGGGTTAGAGTTAGGTTGAGGGTGAGGATGAGGGTGAGGGTTAGGTTTAGTGTTAGGATGAGGATTTGGGTTAGGGTTAGGGTTAGGTTCAGGGTTAGAGTTAGGATTAGGAAGAGATTGTGGCTGAGGTTTAGGGTGAGGGTTAGGATGAGGGGTAGGCTTAGTGTGAGGATTAGTATTAGGGTTAGGGTTAGGGTTAGGATGAGGTTAAGGTTTAGGGTGAGGGTTAGGGTGAGGTTTAGTGTTAGGGGTAGGTTTAGGGTTAGAGTGAGTGTAAGGGTTAGAGTGAGGGTTAGGGTGAGTGTGAGGGTTAGGGTGAGGGTAAGGGTTAGGGTGAGGGTTAGTGTGAGCCTGAAGGGTAGGTTTAGGGTTAGTGTTATGATTAGGATTAGGGTGAGGGTGAGAGTTAGGTTTAGGGTGAGGTTTAGGGTTAGGATGAGGGTTAGGGTTAGGTTTAGGGTTAGGGTAAGTGTGAGCATGAGGGTTAGGGTTAGGGTTTGGGTTAGGTTTAGGATGAGGGTGAGGGTGATGGTGAGTGTTAGGGATAGGTTTAGGGTTATACTTAGGGTGTGGGTGTGGGTGAGGTTTAGGGTTCGGTTTAGGGTTAGGGTTAGGGTTAGGGTTTGGGTGAGGGTGAGCATGAGGGTTGCGTTAGGTTTAGGGTTATGCTTAGGGTGATGGTGGGGGTGAAGTGTAGGTTAAGGATTAGGGTTAGGGTGATGCTGGGGGTGAAGGATAGGTTTAGGATTATGGTTGGGGTGTGTGTGAGGGTTAGTGTGAGGGTTAGTGTTTGGGTGAGGGTTCGGGTTAGGGTTTTTTGTGATGGTTAGGGTTAAGGTGAGGTTTAGGGTGAGGGAGAGGCTTAGGGTGAGGGTTACGGTGAGGTTGAGGTTGAGCGTTAGGTTGTGGGTGAGGGTAAGATTTAGGGTGAGGATTAGGGTGACGGTGAGGGTTAGGGTCACTGTGAGGATTAGGCTTAGCTTTAGGGTGAGTTTTAGTGTTAGGTTGAGGGGTAGGATTAGGGTTAGGGTGAGTGTTAGGGTTAGTGTGAGTGTAAGGGTTAAGTATAGGGTTAGGGTTAGTTTGAGGGTAAGGGTTAGGGTGAGGGTTAGGGGGAGGGTAAGGTTTAGGGTTAGCATTAGGGTTAGGGTGAGTGTTAGCATGTGGTTTTGGGTTAGGGTTAGGCATAGGGTTAGGGTGAGAGTTAGGGTTAGGGCTAGGGTGAGGGTAAGGGTGAGAGTGAGGGTGAGGTTGAGGGTTTCGTTTTTGTAAGGGTTAGGCTTAGGGTTAGGGTGAGGATTAGGGTGAGGGTGAGGGTTAGGTTGAGGGTTAGGGTTAGGGTTAGCTTTAGGGTGAGGATTAGAATTAGGGTTAGGGTTATGGTGAGGGTAAGTATTAGGGTGAGGTTTACGGTGAAGTTGAGGTTTAGGGTTAGGGTTAGAGTGAGGGTTAGGGTTAGGGTGAGGTTTAGGGTGAGGTGAGGTTTAGGGTTTGTCTTAGGGTTACGGTTAGGGTGAGGGTTAGGGTGACAGTGAGGGTTAGGGTGAGGGTGAGGGTTAGGGTTAGGGTTAGTGTGAGGTTAAAGTTTAGGGTGAGGGTGAGGTTTAGGATTAGGGTTAGGGTTAGGGTGAGGTCTAGGGTGAGGTTTGCCTGTTAGTGTGAGAGTGAGGGTGAAGGTGAGTGTTTTGTTTAGTTAAAGGTTATGGTTATTGTTAGGGTGAGGATTAAGTTGATGGTGAGGGTTAGTGTGAGGGTTAGGGTTAGTGTGAGAGTTATGGTTCGGATGAGGGTGAGGCTTAGTGTGTGTGTGAGGGTTAGGCTGAGTGTGAGGGTTAGGGTTAGGTTTCAGGTGAGGGTTTGGGTTAGGGTTAGAATGAGGGTTAGGCTTAGGGTGAGGGGTAGGGTTAGTGTTAGGGTGAGGGTTAGAGTTAGTGTGGGGGTTAGGGTTGGGGTTAGGGTTAGGGTTTGTGTGAGGATAAGTTTTAGGGTGAGTGTTAGGGTGGGGTTTAGGGTAAGCGTTAGGGTTAGGGTTAGGGTTAGGGTTAGGGTGAGTGGTATTGTTAAGGGTAGTTTTAGGGTGAGGGTAAGTGTTAGCGTTAGTGTTAGGGTAAGGTTTAGGGTTAGGGTGAGGTTTAGGGTAAGGGTTAGGGATAGGGTGAGTATGAGGGTGAGGGTTATGGTTAGGCTTAGGGTGAGGTTTAGGGTTAGGGTTCGGGTTAGGGTTATGTTTAGGGTAAGGATTAGGGTTAGTGTGAGGGTTAGGGTTTGGTTTAGGGTGAGTGTTAAGGTTAGGGTTAAGGTGAGGGTGTGGGTAAGGATGAGGGTTAGGGTTAGGGTTATGGTTATGGTTAGTGTGAGGGTGAGGTTGAGGGTTAGGGTTTGGATTACATTTAGTTTTAGGGTTAGGCTGAGGGAGAGGTTTAGGATTAGGGTTAGGTTTAGGGTGAGTGTGAGGATTAGGGTTAGGTTTAGGTTGAGGGTTAGGGTTAGGGTTTGTGTTAGGGTGAGGGTGAGGGTGAGGTGAGGGTTTCGGTTAGGTAAGTGTTATGGTTAGGTTAGACTGAGTAATAGGTTGACCGGGAGGGTTAAATTGAGGGTTAGCATTAGGGTGAGGGTTAGGGTTAGGCTTAAGGTGAGTTAGGTTTAGCGTGATGTTTAAGGTGAAAGTAAGGGTTAATGTGAGTGTGAGGGTTAGGGTTAGAGTTAGGGTTAGGGTGAATGTTAGGGTGAGGGTAAGGTTTTGGGTGAGGGTGAATTTTAGGGTGTGGGCGAGGGTTAGGTTGAGGGCGAGGATTAGGGTTAGGATTAGGGTTTTGTTGAGGGAAAGGTTTAGGGTTAGAATTAGGGATAAGGTGAGGATTAGTGTTAGTGTGACTGCTAGGTTTAGGTTTAGGTTGAGGATTAGGTTTAGTGTGATTTTTATGGTGAGAGTGAGTGATAGGGTGAGGGTGAGGATGAGGGTTAGGGTTAGGGTTAGGTTTAGGTTTAGGATGAGACTGAGGGTGAGGTGGGGGTTAGTGTTCGTGTGAGAGTGAGGTTCAAGGTGAGGGTTAGGGCGAGGGTCTGGCTTAGGGTTAGGGTAAGGGTGAGGGCTACATTTAGAGTGAGGGTTAGGGTTAGGGTTAGTTTTTGAGTTAGGGTGATGGTAAGGGTTAGGGTTATGGTGATTGTTAGGGTTAGGGTTAGGGTTAGGGTGAGGGTGAGGGTGAGGGTTAATATTAGGGTTATTGTGCGGGTTAAGGTTAGGGGGAGGGCTAAGGTGAGGGTGAGGGTTAGGGTGAGGGTGAGGGTTTCATTTAGTTAAAGGATAGGTTTATGGTTAGGGTGAGGATTAGGGTGAGGGTGAGGGTTAGGTTGAGGGTTAGGGTTAGGGTTAGCTTTAGGGTTAGTGTTAGTGTGAGGATAAGGGTTAGGTTGAGGAGGGTTAGGGTTAGCGTTAGGGTTAGGGTGAGCGTTAGGGTGAGGGTTAGGTTTAGGGTGAGTTTTAGGGTTATGGCTAGGGTGAGGGTTTGGGTTAGGGTGTGTTTATGGTGAGGGTGAGTGTTAGGGTGAGGGTTAGGTTGAGAATTAGGTTTATGGTTAGGGATAGGGTTATGGTGAGAGTGAGTGTGAGGGTGAGGGTTAGGGTTCGGGTGCGGGTGAGGGTGAGGGTGAGGTTTAGTGTGAGCGTCAGGGTTAGGTTTAGGGTTGCGGTGAAGTTGAGGGTTAAAGTTAGGGATCGGGCTCCAATGAGGGAGAGGGTTAGGGTGAGGGTGAGGGTGAGGGTTTGGGTTAGGTAAGGGATAGGGTAGGGTTATGGTGAGGATTAGTGTGAGGCTGAGGATTAGGTTGAGTGTTAGGGTAAGGGTGAGTGTTAGGGTTAGGCTTAGTTTGAGGGTTAGGGTTAGGGTGATATTTCCGGTGAGGTTGAGGGTTACGTTGAGGGTGAGGTTGAGGATTAGGTTTAGCGGTAGGTATAGGATGAGGGTTAGGATTAGAGTGTGTTTATGGTGAGGGTGCTTGTTAGGGTGAGGCTGAATTTGAGTGTTAGGTTTAGGGTTAGGGTGAGAGTGAGGGTGAGGGTGAGTTTTAGGTTTAGGTTGAGGGTGAGGGTGATCGTTAGGGTGAGGGTCAGGGTTATTGTTACGTTTAGGGTGAGGTTGAGGTTTAATGTTAGGGTGAGGGTGAGGGTGAGGGTGAGGTTTAGGGTGACGGTGAGGTTTAGGGTGAATGTGAGGGTTAGGGTTAGGTTTAGGGTGAGCATTAGGGTTAGGGTAGTTGTGAGGGTTAGGAGTAGGGTTAGGGTAAGGTTTAGATTCAGTGTGAGGGTTAGGGTTAGGGTTAGGTTGAGGGTAAGGGTTTGGGTTAGTGTTAGGGTGATGGTGAGGGTTAGGGTGAGGGTGAGTGTTAGAGTTATGGTTAGGCTTAGGGTGAGGTTTAGGATGAGGGTAAGGGTGAATGTTAGATTTAAGATTAGGCTTAGGTGTTGGGTTAGGCTTAGGGTGAGGTTGTGGGTGACGGTCAGAGTTAGGTTTCGGGTGTGGGTTAGTGTTAGGGTTAGGATTAGGGTGAGGGTGAGGGTGAGCTTTAGGTTGAGGGTGATGGTGAGGGTGAGGGTGACGGTTAGGGTTAGATTTAGCATGAGGTTTAGGGTTATGGTTAGGGTTAGGGTGAGTGTAAGTGTGAGGGTTAGGTTAAGGGTGATGGTGAGATTGAGGCTGAGGGTGAGGGTTAGTGTTTGGGTGAGTGTTAGGGATAGGGTTAGGGTTAAGGTTAGGGTGAGGGTTAGGGTTAGGGTTAGGTTTAGGATGAGGGTTAGGCTGAGGGTTTGGGTTAGGGTTAGGGTGAGTGTAAGGGTTAAGGTGAGGGTGAGGGTGAGGGTTAGGTTTAGGATTAGGGTTAGGGTTAGAGTGAGGGTTAGGGATAGCGTTAGGGTTAGGGTGAGGGTTTTGTTTAATGGTAGGTTTAGAGTTAGGTTGAGGGTGAGGGTGAGGGTTAGGATTTATATTATGTTTAGGGTTAGAGTTAGGCTGAGGGTGAGGGTGAGGGTAAGGCTTAGGTTGAGTGTTAGGGTTAGGGATTTGGTGAGGGTTAGGGTTAGGTTGAGTTTGAGGGTGAGGTTGAGGTTTAGGGTGAGGGTTAGGGTGAGGGTGATGTTGAGCGTTAGGCTGTGGGTGAGGGTTAGGTTTAGGGTGAGGTTTAGGGTGACGGTGAGGTTTAGTGTGACTGTGAGGGTTAGGGTTAGTTTTAGGGTTAGTGTTAGGGTTAGGGTTATGGTGAAGCTTAGTGTGTGGGTTAGGATTAGGGTTAGGGTGAGGTTTAGGGTTAGTGTGAGTGTGAGGGTGAGGGTTAGGGTTAGGTTGAGGGTAAGGGTTAGGGTGAGTGTTAGAGTTATTGTGAGGGTTAGGGTGAGGGTGAGGGTTAGATTTACGGTTAGGCCTAGGGTGAGGTTTAGGTTTAGGGTGAGGGTGAGGGTTAGATTTAGGATTAGGCTTAGGTGTAGGGTTAGGCTTAAGGTGAGGGTGAGGGTGAGGGTTAGAGTTAGGTTTCGGTTGAGGTTTAGGCTTAGGGTTAGGATTAGGGTGAGGGTGAGTGTGAGGATTAGGTTGAGAGTGATTGTGAGGGTGAGGGTGAGGTTTAGATTTAGGGTAAGGGTTAGGGTTAGGATTAGGGTGTGAGGGTGAGGATTAGGGTGATGGTGATGCTGGGGTTGAGGGTGAGGGTGAGAGTTAGTGTTTGGGTGAGGGTTAGGTTTAGGGTTAAGGTTAGAGTGAGGGTTACTGTTAGGGTTAGGGTTAGGATGAGGGTTAGGCTGAGGGTTTGTGTTAGGGTTAGGGTGAGGTTAAGAGTTAGAGTGTGCAATGGTGAAAAACTAAAGCCATTTCCTCTTAACTCAGGAACAAGACAAGGATGCCCACTCTCTCCACTTCTCTTCAATCTAGTATTAGAATGCCTAGCTACAGCAATAAGACAAGATGCAGACATAAAGGGGATCCAAATAGGGAAAGAAGAAATAAAACTCTCCCTCTTTGCAGATGACATGATCTTGTATTTAAAGAATCCCATAGACTCCACTCCCAAATTACTCAAGCTGATTCAAAACTTTGGCAAAGTAGCAGGTTATAAAATTAACCCCCAAAAATCAATGGCTTTTCTATATGCCAACAATGAGAAAAGTGTGGCTGAAATTAGGAAAGCAACTCCATTTGTAATAGCCCCACAAAAAATAAAATACCTAGGAATTAGCTTAACCAAAGAAGTGAAGGACCTCTATGATGAAAAGTTTAAAATCTTGAAAAAGGAAATCAACACAGAACTTAAAAAATGGCAAAACCTCCCATGCTCCTGGATTGGCAAGATTAACATCGTGAAAATGGCAATACTTCCCAAGGCTATCTACAAATTCAACGCGATACCTATCAAAATTCCACCCTCATTCTTCAAGGAAATAGAGGAGGCAATCCAAAAATTCATATGGAATAATAAAAGACCCCGAATAGCAAAAACCCTCCTCAACGGAAAGAACACTGCTGGAGGAATATCAATACCAAATTTCAAACTCTACTATAAAGCCCTAGTAATCAAAACAGCTTGGTATTGGCATAAGAACAGACCTCAGGACCAATGGAATAGAATTGAAAACCCAGAAATTAACCTACAGACCTATAGCCATCTAATCTTCGATAAGGAAGCTAAAACAATAGAATGGAAGAAAGACAGCCTCTTCAGTAAATGGTGCTGGCAAAATTGGTTAACTACATGTAGAAAACTAAAGCTAGATCCTTATATATCACCCTGTACCAGAATCAACTCCAAATGGATCAAAGACCTTGAACTCAAAGCAGACACTCTGAAAACATTACAGGGTGGAATAGGAGAAACCCTAGGTCTCCTTGGCTCAGGTCGAAATTTTCTGAATAGAGACCCGGAAGCACAACAAATCAAAGAAAGGTTGGACAAATGGGATTGGATAAGATTGCAGAGCTTCTGCAGGGCAAATGACATAGCTGGCAAGATCAATAGAAAGCCCACCGATTGGGAGAAGATCTTTACTAGCCATACAACGGACAAGGGTCTCATATCTAAAATATACTTGGAACTCAAAAAATTAAACCACCCAACAACAAATCCTCAAAGAATCAACTGCCCAATAAATAAGTGGGCGAAAGACTTAAAGAGAAGCTTCTCTGAAGAAGAAAGAAGGATGGCCAATAGACACATGAAGAAATGTTCAACATCCCTAGCCATAAAAGAAATGCAAATCAAAACAACATTGAGATATCACCTCACTCCAGTTAGAACAGCAAAAATCAAGAACTCTAACAACAACAGATGCTGGAGGGGATGTGGACAGAAAGGAACCTTACTTCATTGTTGGTGGGAATGTAAACTTGTTCAACCACTTTGGAAAGCAGTATGGAGGTTCCTCAGAAGACTTCACATAGATCTCCCCTATGATCCAGCAATCCCACTTTTGGGCATTTACCCAAATGTTTACAAACAAGACCACACTAAAGCTACCAGCACAACTATGTTTATTGCAGCATTATTTACCATAGCTAAGATATGGAACCAACCCAGATGCCCCTCAGTAGATGAATGGATCAAGAAAATGTGGTATATATACACAATGGAATTCTATGCCTCCATCAGAAAGAATGACATTTCGCCATTTGTTAGGAAATGGAAAGGTTTGGAAAAAATTATATTAAGTGAACTAAGCCAGGCCCAAAGAAACATAGGTCCCATGGTTTCCCTTATTTGCAATATCTAGTGTAGGTATGAATCAAGCGGAAAAGGTCAGATAATGTGATGTTAGGAAAATGAACCCTTAAATATGTATTTTAATGTTTTCGTTTCTTTCATGCATGTGTTTCTAACGCATTTATAAGATTATTTCTTTGTTGCTTTGTATGTCCCTCCCCCACAGTGTAACCCCCACTTTCACTATATTTGATGTCAGTATAACATGTGGAGGAGATGGGGACAAAAAGTCGTTTAAGGATTCAGGTGGACCTGTTGCAACAATGAGAAGTACAAAATGTCATGTCAAAACCAGCTTTACAATGTCGGTGTGGGGGGGGGGAGGGGGGTATAATTGGGTGGGGGGAGGGGGGTAAAATTGGGTGGGGGGAGGGGGGAGGCGGGGAAGGGAAGTGAAGGGTAAACAAAGGAGGAGGCTGCAATGCTTGGTAAGAAATGTATGCATTATCCTGCCCATGTAATTGTAGCCCCCCTGTACAGTATGTTCTCAAATAAAATAAAATACAATTAAAAAAAAAAAAAAGAAATGAACTCATTATCTTGCCCATGTAATTGTAACCCCTCTGTACAGTATTTTCACAATAAAAATGAAAAAAAAAAAAACAACCAAAAAAAAAAAAAAAGAGTTAGAGTGTGGGTGAGGGTGAGGGTTAGGTTTAGGATTAGGTTTAGGGTTAGGGTGAGGGTTAGGGATAGGTTAGGTTTAGGGTGAGAGTTTTGTTTAATGTTAGGTTTAGAGTTAGGTTGAGGGTGAGGGTGAGGGTTAGGTTTTAGATTAGGCTTAGGTTTAGAGTTAGGCTGAGGGTGAGGGTGAGGTTGAGGGTGAGGGTTAGGGGTAGGTTGAGTGTTAGGGTTAGGGTTTTGGTGAGGGTTAGGGTTTGGTTGAGGTTTAGGGTGAGGGTGAGGTTTAGGGTGAGGGTTAGGGTGAGGGTGAGGTTGACCGTTAGGCTGTGGGTGAGGGTTAGGGTTAGGGTGAGGTTTTGGGTGACTGTGAGGGTTAGGGTTAGGTTTAGGTTGAGTGTTACGGTTAAGGTGATGATGAGGGTTAGTGTGAGGGTTAGGATTAGGGTTAGGGTGAGTTTTAGCTTTAGTGTGAGGGTTAGGGTTAGGGTTAGGGTTAGGTTGAGGGTGAGGGTTAGGGTGAGTGTTAGGGGGATGGTGAGGTTAGGGTGAGGGTGAGGTTTAGGGTTATGGTTAGGCTTAGGATGAGCTTTAGGTTTAGTGTGAGGGTGAGGGGTGTGGGTTAGATTTAGGATTAGGCTTAGGTGGAGTGTTAGGCTTAGGGTGAGGGTGAGGGTGAATGTCAGAGTTGGGTTTCGAGTGAGGGTTAGGGTTAGGGTTAGGATTAGGGTGAGGGTGAGGGTTAGGTTGAGGGTGATGGTGAGGTTGAGGGTGAGGGTGAGGTTTAGGTTAAGGTGAGGTTTAGGATTATGGTTACGGTTAGGGTGAGTGTGAGGCTGAGGGTTAGGGTGAGTGTGATGGTGAGGGTAGGGGTTAGTGTTGGGGTGAGGGTTAGGGTTAGGGTTAGGGTTAAGGTTAGGGTGAGGGTTAGGGTTAGGATTAGGGTTAGGATGAGTGTTAGACTGAGGGTTTGGGTTAGGGTTAGGGTGAAGATGAAGGTTATGGTCAGGGTGAGGGTGAGGGTTTCGGTTAGGTAAGGTTTAGCGTTAGGTTTATGGTGAGGATTAGGGTGAGGGTGAGGGTTAGGTTGTGGTTTAGGGTAAGTGTGACGGTTAGTGTTAGGGTTAGGGTGAGGGTTAGGGTTAGGGTGATATTTAGGGTGAGTTTGAGGGTTAGGTTGAGGGTGAGGGTTCGGGTTAGTTTGAGGGTTAGGGTTAGGGTGTGTTTATGGTGAGGGTGATTTTTATGATGAGGGTGAAGTTGAGGGTTTGCTTTAGGGTTAGGGTTAGGGAGAGAGTGAGGGTGAGGGTGAGGGTGAGGGTGAGGGTTAGGTTTCAGTGAGGGTGAGGGTGAGGGTTTCGGTTATGTAAGGGTTAGGTTTAGGGTTATGGTGAGGATTAGGGAAAGAGTAGGGGTTAGCTTGAGTGTTAGGGTTAGGGTGAGGGTTAGGGTGAGGGTTAGTGTGAGGGGTAGGGTTAGGGTTAGGGAGAGGGTTAGGTTTAGTGTGAGGGGTAGGGTTAGGGTTAGGTTTAGGGTTAGTGTGAGGAAAAATGTTAGGGTGAGTGTTAGGTTGAGGGTGATGGTTAGGGT